>NW_009934219.1:0-20491 GCF_000696875.1 Nestor notabilis | reverse complement strand
GAAAGAAACTGATAAGAGGGACAGTAAACCAACAGACTATTTTGTTAAGAATCAGAACATTACTATGCATTTCTGACACCTGGCTACAGTCTTTGATGCTGTGGTTGAAAATGCTCTGGATTTGACTGTGCACATAAACCACTGTTGGTAGTCCACAAAGAAGGGTGTTCAGGATGGCATACATACACAAAATGTTTCCTTTTATTTACTTTTCATGACATATTTATTCTACTAAATTTAGATAACTAGTGATCATTACAGAAACTTTGATTTCCAATTGTACTTAGAATCAAGATAGGTTAAAGACACTTGATCTTAGAACACTCCTTTAAATACCTAGTCATTCAGTTGAGCTCTTTTAAGGATTTAGTCAAAGTTGCATGATACTGTCATATTCATTCATCTCATAAAAGCTATACAGTCATAGCCAAATTGATCCTTATATTGGTCATTTGTATGTGAAGTCATTAGAACCAGAAGTACTTTTGCTCCCACAGGTAAACCACTGCATAAAAGTTCATAGGAGTCTTAAGCATGTGTGTACATTATTCATGAGAGTTATTTCACACAATAAAGGAAGTTTTTCACACACAGGTGTTTCCAGAACCAGAGCTAGAGTTCACAGCATTTAGTAGCATAGTTCATTAAATACTGTTGCACTGCTATCAATTACATCTTCCTAATCTGTGATAATTTTTTTCATATTAGCATTGCTTCCCTAAAACAACAGGAAAAGATATAAACATTCTAGTCAGAAGCAATATGTATTTACATACACACATATTTTAATATTTATTTCATATACACATGCACACACACACACTGAAAAGTGTAGTTCTGTTTGCAAGCAGTAATCTCACTGTGGCCATGTAAGATTTTAGTAACTATTGGGGAGATATACAGACGTTAGTAATTCAGTAATGGTTTGCATCTTCACTCAACTCGACAGAGTTAAATTTTCTAAGATACAAAACTGTAGTGAGACATAAGATTTCAATTAAATCTTATGGAGTGTTAGGGTGTTTTTTAGGTTTTGGTTTTGTTTATGTTTTTGGTTTTTAATTTTGATTGCTATGATGATAATTAAATTAAAAAAATATTTAAATCCTCTGAGAACCTTTATTTTTTTTAACACCAACTTTTCTTTGTAAATTATGCCCATTTTTATGTACTTCTGTCAATTCCAAGCATGATGGGAGATCTGCCTAACTCAGCTAAGCTTGGATATTAGCAATTAGCTAAGACGCGGAGTGGTACTTGTGCTGAGTAGCCAATTTCCTTCTCCTGTTGTGTTAATAATCCTCACTTAATTATAAAGTAGTGGGTCATACTAGTTCTACTTCAATGCATAGAGAATACCAGTCTCCTACTTAATGTGCTATTACCATGAAGCAAATTCCGGAGATTTATAACATTGTTTGCTACTTTTCTATCCCACCCAATAATTGAAAAGGATTCAATTCTTCATTGAATATAAAATACACAATAGCAGTACAGATTTTATTTGTTACCTTGGTAACAAATATTCCCCTTACAATAACTTCAAATATGTTTTCTTGTATAGAAAGTTTACTACAGGTTTTAATAAGCATGGTTGTAAATAAGGTGCATTTGGCATGATGGCCTTAACATGAACTTTTTAAAGTTAAAGTTGTGTAGTAAAGAGCTATGCAACTTGTCCATAATAATGCATTTGTGTCAGAAAAAACTGCAGGAAACCTTTTTCCTTTTTTCATATCCTATACCAAATTATTGCTCATTGACATAAATAGTACTCTTTCCACTCTGTGCTGTGTTGCTAAGTTTTCAGAATTTTCTGTGAAACTCTTAAAAAATGCATGGAATAAGGCAGACCAGTGGACCAAATTATCATGGATTTGGAAGCAGTGATATCCTGTGTCTAACGCCGATTGATTGAACAAACCAGCAGGATTAGTAGAATCTACATCCTTTTCAGAATACTATATTTTTAAATGGCTGACATTTTCCACAGAAAAAAGTGCAATGGTAGAAACTGTTTTGTGTAATTCTAATCTGCATTTTTATTTTTTTATCTCTTGTTTATAATAACAATTATGTATCCTGAAAAAAAAAATTTTAATGACTTGGCTGCAACAGCTTTTATCTTAGGCTTCAACTGGCAAAGCCATCTACCTGAGGAGACCACTTGCTAGAAATCTGGAAATCCAAGGCAGATATTCTGAATTTTATCAGTACCTTTTGTAGGTTGAGTGCTTTAAGTCAGTCTCTAGCTACAGGTGGGCGAAGTGTCCCACTTTACAGTGACTCACTGGACTATAAAGTAGCTTTCCTGAAGCTGAAAGTACCAGCAACTTGGAAATTTTTATTTTTTCCTACATTATATTTAAGCTGTGTCTCCTCTGCTTACTAACTAATTAACTAACTGACTCACTCACTCACTAACTAGCTAACTAATGTTTATCAGGTAAAATATGAGAATATTAGTATGTTCCAGTCATGGTCCTGTTTGAGCAGGGAGCTGGATAAGATGACCTCCACACCATTCTTATCTCAACCATTCTGGGGTTTGACAGAAATTTCAAGAAAAACATATGTGCAGACCAAAAAAAAAAAAAGAGAAAGATATGCTAATGTAAATCCATGGATATTACTGCAGAACTAAATCTATTTTAATGAGTTACTAAATCATTACATAT
Organism: Nestor notabilis; assembly: GCF_000696875.1. Taxonomy (NCBI): domain Eukaryota; kingdom Metazoa; phylum Chordata; class Aves; order Psittaciformes; family Psittacidae; genus Nestor; species Nestor notabilis. The sequence continues at coordinate 17,813 of NW_009934219.1, read as the reverse complement.
TAAGTAAGTTTTAAAGGATTAAGTTTTACCAGCTGTAAAAGTTGAAAGTTCCAAGGAATTCCTCATACTCAAGCAATGCATCAAAGAGGCTTATGGACAGAAACCCATTTCAAAAGAAACCTGATGCCTAACAAGATAATGAGACTGTTTGTAGGGATACTTTATGATTCAAATTAAGCATTTCAAATGAATTCAGAGTGAACAGTCAAGCTTTTGAAGCTGTCTAGAGATAACAACTGAGATTTCCATTTCAAAGAGAGTATACATCAGTGTCAGGATGGACCTATGCAGATGGAACTACAGTTTAAAAGTCAGTGAACAATTTACTTAGGGTTAACTGAAGCCATTCGTATAATCCCATAGCCCTAATCCTTTGCAATCCATGAAAGACTGAAGACCTCCATATTTTAGTGGATATAGAGTTCCATAATTAAAATATGTTTAAAAAGATAAGACAGGTATAAAGAGCCAAATATTCAAAAGCCATTGCCTATTAAAACTTAATTATTTTGTCATTTTACATAATGTACATATATATGTTTTGAGCTCTGAAAGAAAGATAAATGTGTAAATATACAGGAAGAGAGCATAAATTCTGTAATCAAAGACTTGGACGTGCATGGACACAATGAGAAGTAAAGTTAAAAAGACCTTACCTAGGTAATATTAGTGTTTCCTAACAACAGAGCACTTCTGCAATTTAAGCATAAATTACTTCATATAGCTATTTCATATGTATATTTCTCCTTTACAAAAAATGAAAACAATAGAAAGAATGCATTGCAGGTCACCAGGAGCTAAATAAATTACGTGACTGCCCAGAAAACATTATTTCCCCAGGGTATATAACTATCTGTGCTGCCTTAGAGGGACACATACTTGCTTGTTTGCTTGTTTGCTCACTTGCTCACTCACTGTCACACTTGATCATTCTCTTCTACCTGAACAGTGAAAGACAACTCTTGGACTATGTAGTGTTCCTAGCAAGAGATGTGTAAATCAAACACCAAGGCCTTTCTCTGCATACGTCATTCCAACTGCTCTCATGTTATCACTGTGTTTTATGGTACCAGGTTTAATTAGCCTAAAAGTGCGCCAACATTTAGTTTCCCTTAAAGTAGATATACTGTGTGCAGATCAATCTCTCTTTCTTTTACCTTTTCGAATTTTTGCCTTTTTCTTCAAGAATTTCTCAGATTTTCTAAATCTAAGTTCATCAAAAGCAACAAAAGTAGGAGCTGAGACAGATGCATTACAACCAAGATGCAGAGGCATTAAGGTGTTAGAAAGGTATTATTTCCTTGATTGTCTTAATCACACAGTGGTTCCAAGCTGCATTAAAGAGCACCTAAGTACTTAGGACGTATCAGCATAGTTGCCATTGTTGCCATTGACAAAACCCATGTATTTACTCCTCCTAAAAAGATGTTTGGTGATCATTCTGTTTGGGTAAAGAGCAAGGCAGTGGATCAATGTACTCTATAAAGATCATGGTAACTGGGCATTTATTTCCTTAGGATGAGAAACTGTTGGTCTCCAAAGATGATAATGATGTCAAGGATTCGTTGGGTAAATAAAACTAGCCAGCATAAAACCAGTTGGGTGAAGAGAATATGATGCTATAAAATCCAAAGCTGCATTATTTATGTGTGCGTCCATAACTTATTCGGATAAAAAAAAAAAAAAAAAAAAAGAAATATTTAAGAGAAGATAAACCAGAAATGTAACAAAATTTGCCTTTTTAGTTCCTGTCTGCTCTTATGCACCAAAAGTCTTATAGAGGAAAATACATGCCAGATTATTCATAAGAGATCAATTTTTACTTTCATTTATGCAGCTGAACACTTTATCTGAATCTGCTTTACTGTATTTTCTTCGGTAGTTAAAAGCTTTGTTTTAAAAGGAGACTAAATATGAGGTATGAAAACAACAATATTTAACTAGATTGTTCATCCACATAGATCTCCAGTCAGTTTGAAAGCAGATGTCACTATCCCTTATTTATTCCTTATTATTCCCTTATTTTCAAGGAAGCTTTTGTTTGTGGTGTTGGGGTTTTCTGTTTTGTTTTGTTTTCTTTTTTTTTTAAATTGATTTTCAGCTGTCCTTTCTGATGGATCATTCAAAAGAATAAACACTAGTAGGTGCCATGGAGACATTACAGAACTTCAGTAATAGCTTTCTGGATGTACATGCCCAGCTTATAGCTCTCTAGTAATAACTATGCAGAAGGTATACATCTTTGTTTACATGAGGGATGTTCAAAACACATAGATGTTACTAGAATAATGCAGAAAGTTCTGGCAGGAAGCAGTCGTATCAAGGACAAAGGTAAACCAAGGGAAATGATGAAGACAAAGGTTTTCAGACTTCAGAAATGGTGATCCTATTTGAGATTTAGTGAAAGAAGATCATTGATGTAAAGACAGTGAAAGTAAAAAAAAAACTAAGGGGGGGGGGAAAAGTTCCACCAAAATGATAGGCAGCTGGTTAAAGGGGTTGAGAAAAGAAAAAAGTAGAGTCATTAAACACAAAGATAGGTAGAAAGATGAATGCATATGACTCTTAAGAAAAAGCAGTTCTCAAATGCTCTCAAGAGAAGATTAGGCGAAGGAAAATGTTCAAATGTTGTTTGGTAAGAATCTTAAATCACAGAATAGTAAACTAACAGAATGATTGAGGTTGGAAGGGACCCTTGGTCTCTGGTCAAACCCCCCTGCTCAAGCAGGCTCATGTAGATCAGGTTGCCCAAGATGTTGACCAGACAGCATTTGAAAATCTACTATGACAGAGAGTTCACAACCATTCTGGAAACCTGTTGCCATGCTAAGTCACCCTCACAGTGCAAAAAAGCGCCTCCTTACATTCAGGAGGCATCCCATGTTTCACTTTGTGCCCATGACCTCTTGTCACTGTCACTACTGAAAAGAGCCTGGATCTGTTTCCTTTGCACTGTCCCTTAAAATATTTATATATCTTGATGAGATTCTGTGCCTGAATCTTCTTTTGTCTAAATAGTCCCAGCTCTCTCAGCCTTTCCTTATGTGAAAGAAAATTAAAAAAAAAAAACAAAAATGAACCATGACAGGTTAAGGGAGGAAAATGATAGTTTTATGCACCTAAGCTCTGTCTTCCAAAAAAAAAAAAAAAATTCCCTTACATGAATGTGAGCTATACAAAAAATAAACATGAACTAGTGTTTATTATTGGAAGTCCATCAACAATAGCTTAAACTTTTTAATAAGGCTTTGAACCTACTTAAGAAATATTTTGTATAGGAATATATTCTATACATGCCATGAAACTAACAGGTGTTGCAAATATACAAAGAGAAAATCTGAACACAAAAATTCAACTTTGGACAAAACAGAACACACATGGAATTTGTACGACATATAATAATTTATGTAAGCAAGTAAATTGATTCATTTTCTGTCTTTGTTTAAAAATAAACTAAAGGCTTTAAGCCTAGAGAGTAAATGTCTTCACTGCTTAGGTCACCTCACTCTCCCACACAAGTTTTATTAGCAGGACAGATTTGCAATCTATATCTAACAGACTACTCTCTAAAGAATGTACAGCAATAGTTCTTGAGATTAGTTCATTATGCACATCAAAAGAAATAATGAAAGCTGTGTTTTTTCCTATTTGCTGAGCAATAAGATCTAACCACTTTAACATGTCAAACTATTAACATCCATAACTACAGGCTATATGAGTAATTGGTTCAATATCACTGTGTAAGCCTTTCAGATCTTGCCCTACCTGATGGTCAACATGGTTTAAGGTGCTCAAAGGAACAACAAATTAAATAAACAAAAAATTGACCTCTTCAGATAATTTGTTTTTGAGAAATTTTGATGAACTCAAGTCTCATCACAGCCATGAAACCTGACAGGAAAAAGGATCAGAACCTTAGTACCTTTGAATGTATTATACCTAGTTATCGGGGAAGACAATATTTTTAGTCCAAACTAATCACAACAAGAAAATTGATTACATCAGCATAGGTATGTCTCAAACATTCCTAATAGAAAGAATCATATGGCATATTCAAATTTTTATTTCAAGTTCAGCTTTTTTTTTTTTAATTTGTGTTTGGGTAAAATTACCTTTTCTTCTTGTTTTCCTGCAGTAAATATCCACAGTCCCTCCTTGTAATGAGAGGAACATGGCCAAATCTCCTCTTTAAAATAAACTATCAAATAAAAGAAAATTATTTTAACTAACTATTGGTTGAATAATACTTTTGGTGTAAGATATAAAGAATTATATTATTAAAGGTGCACTGACAAAATAGTATAGTCACTATTTTCTTAACCAACACATTGCATCTGATTATGAATTATGAAAGTTTCCTTCACCATTAGTTTAGTGCAGTTTTTGCTTTGAGTTAAATGAAGCCCAGTGCTAGATAAGAACTTTGATCAGAAAAGGTAATATTACTAGTCCCATCTGATTTTCCTTCATTTAATGTCTCAGAATACCAAGAAGTACCGAGGATATCCTGTTGATCTCTTTGCTCTCAATGCCCTCTTGGCTGTCAGGATACAGTTAAATTCGTTAACTTAAATTCATTGACTTAGGTATATGTCCACTGGGGACACCAAACCAGAAAAATAGAACCCAGGCTTTTGAAACAAAGCAGAGAATTAAAAAAAATATACATATCTTTTTTCTTTTTATTTTCTCGTCACCTTTAACCCAGGCTAAATTCTTTTTTGTCAGGCTACTTACAAGAACTTAACTTGTCCTTTGGGTTTACACAAGTTAATTGAAAGGAAACTGTTCTTTGTCTATTACTTCAAACCTAGCAAATTACATTTCTCAGTAATTTCTAATGAATAAATGTACATGGTTCAATACTAAATAAAGAATATGAAATTAGGTTTCTCATCCATATCAGAGATGTGTGTGCACAACTTTCTCTGGGCTTAGGTGTATTCTACCAGCTGTACCATCAAGAAAGAGGCAGTTTAAATTGTTTGCTGTCTCAAACTGCTACCACAAATTGTTTTGCTACTCTCCTAATTCCCAAACAGGACAGCACTATTTATAATCCTTGGAACTGGCCATAACTTTTATATCCATTACCATACTGTTATGTTTGGGTTTTGTTTGTTTTGGTTTGTTTGTTGGTTTGTTTGGGGGACTTTTGGTTTATTTTGGGGTTTTTTTTGGTTTTGATTAGTTGGTTGGGTTTTGGGGGGTTTTGTTGTGGGTTGTTTTTTTTTTGTTGGTTTGGTTCGTGGTTTTTTGTTTGGGTTTTGTTTGTTTGTTTGGTTTTGGTTTTGTTTTTGTTTTATACCAGTGGAAGAAAAATAGTTTAGTGAAGGCAGATACTTCTTTATCTTTACCAAACCAGTGACTAAATGCAGATTTTCCCAACTCCAGAAATCTCAATAAGCAGCAAGAAACTGAAAAGAGGACATACCACGTAGATATTTTTAATGTTAATATAAAAGCCTTTCCCTTCCCTTCACCTCCCAGTAAAAACAGGACTGCAAAAACAAACTACTGAAAACTTCATTTTTAAGCTAAAAGAAAAGGATCCCTCAACAAAACATGAGAGCTATGTAGGTACCTTGCTCTTTGGATCACACTAAAATCCACCCCATTTAAAAGTTTTGACTGAACATCCATGAAAAATAAAAGTCAGTGTGTGGTAAGGATGTTACAAAGTTTTACACCTGACTTCTCTAAGGTAGCCAGAACCAGAATGTACAGGTTGGGACCATCACACTACACCTGTTAATTCAATATATATTTTTCCTTTTTGGATGCTGTTTATCTAAATCATTTGACTTGATATTGTCTCTTGCAGCATCAGGGACTTAGTTGCAAAGTGACATGTCTGCAGTCTTCATGCTTATAATTCGGAGACTCATACTTGGACTTTTGAAAAACAATGAAGCTCACAGTGAAAAGAAAAATAAAAATCTAATAATTATGGCAGGAAATAACTAAAATTCAAATTGACTGTACTCTCATTTTCCTATAAAGTGACCTATATGGAAAGACACATCAGACAGCAGTGTGTTTCTTTCTGTGTAGCAGTGGCATGAATTTAGCTGAGGTTGTAAAATACAGACATGATTCTTCCTGAAGCTTATTGTTCAGGAAACAGGTGTTTTATCATATAATACCAGACATTCAGACATGAGCAAGTTCACCTTAGCAACCACTCTACAGATCTCAAAGAATACATGGCATTATTTCCATTATCGAAAATGGTAGCTGTTCTCTACTATCGATAAATGGTTACCTCTGAATTAAATATTAGTCTTATTTTTGACAAGTAAACATAATTTTTGTCCCCCATATTGATGAGTAACTTCCTTCAAGAAGAAATAGTTAAAATATAATGTTTTGGCTTTGCCATGTCTGTTCAGAAGCCTAGGATTTAACGAGGTCCTGATTTATCAAGTAATCAAACAGGTATGTAGGTTAAGATCCAGGGGACCCAAGGGAGGTACTTGTATGTTGTAAATCTTATTAAAGCAGGGTACATGTTCAGAAGCCTTGTTGAGTCAGTATCTTCCAAATCTTTATGCATTATGGAAATATCTTCATATATGAAATAAACTGTTTGTGGATGAATGAGGGTCATGACATATTTATCAGTCAGTAAAAATGTAAATGGAAAAAGAAAGGGTGTTCAAATATACACATATAACTATAAATTAAAAATCATTTACTAAGCACTGAAGTTCAATTAATTTTTTCCTCTGACTTAAGTAGAATAAGAATATCACTAAATAAATAATCTACTAAGAACAGCGAAATATATAAAACTACGTAAAACTGAAGAATGTTGTAAAGTGTTTTGTATATAGGATGACTTCTGGGGCCATAATTACATCATAAATATTTGAGTGTACTGTTATTGAAGTCATTAGATCTATTCATATACAGGAAGTGAAGCACATGCTTGTAATAAAGTGAAGGCTTCAACACAGTTATTGAATAATTCCAAATTTTTAACTGTAGATACTTAGTATAATGCAATATGAAATAGAGAATACTGATAGTAAAAAACAAAACCAGGAATATTTCTTGGGACAAATTATTAAGTTAGCTTTTGTATTGCTTTGGATTTCTCTCGACTATTTTTATGACGATCCTTAAAATATATCTCCTGAAAAGCTATTAAAGAATTTTGGCAGAGCTCCTTCAGTCAGTTTTCTGAAATAGCTGAGGGTCTAGCAGTGACATAACTAAATAGTGAAGTTGAATACAAGGCTTTGGCTGGTCCTTTTTTACCATCTGTACTAATAAATCAATTTGATGTTGTGGATCACCCTGATGGGTTCCTTCCTCTAATGCTGCTAACTTGGAAGGCTTGATGTTTTGCTGTTGGACTTTAGTCTGCAGTACTGGCCAGCTGTTCTGAAAACCCACATGTTTGAACAGAAGAATAAACAGATGACCTAACTGATAAAAAGTTTACAAAGAGCTTGGCTTTTGCCCCTGCATAGTCTGTCTTCTGAATCAAAGCTTAGTACATCTGAAATTCTGTAAGGTTAAAAATATTACACTTAAATCAGCACCAAGCAGGCATACAAACACATTCAGTATAATTTAAATGATTGTTCCAGTACTTTATACAAGTCCTAAACTGCTACAAAAGTACTTTTACAGTGCATTTGTGTAGTTTGAAACAAAGCTATTTGGAGAGTTCAACAGACTGAAACAGATTTTCCTGCTTTCATGTATTTTACAGTTAACATGGGTAACATGGGCAGAGGGTTATGATCTGACCCTATTATTATTATATTCATTAAAAATTAAAATTCTCATCTATGCATGTTTCATCTGAATCTAAGTTTCTTAGATACACCTATTCACTTTAATATGATATAGGAAGGCTCATGGACTGCCTTGCTGCTATAATGCTCAAGATTTCTGTGGAGGTATCTGTCTAGTTGTGTATGCACAGCCGCCTAATGTGCACAGAGTAACAGTGACTGCATGCATTAAATCAGGTTTACCACTGAATGTCATCTTACACAAAATGATACGCATGCAGTGCATGATACTACCTCCTTCTATTATCTATTTAAACACCTAAATGGTCACTAACTCCGTAGTGTGTGAAAATCTCAGAATGATCAATAGCTTCACCTCCATAATGTTAAGTGTTAGCATTCCAGTTTTATAGCTTGAGAATCAAAGATTACTCTGGCAGAAATAATATGTAGACCTTATGTGCAACCAAGAATGAAATGCATCTGGGTGACTGGTAGCTGATGTTGATATGATTCTTCTGTGGCACCTGCAACTTTTTTATGAAATATGAAGTAAGGTTTTTTTCTAGAGGTTATCAACTTGTCCCTCAAAAAATTTGTTTAGACAAACCATGTTTTGGTATGAGTTTTGGAGTTTGAACAAAGATAGCCTGCTTAGGACAATTAATTGGCAATAAGTTAAATCAATTTCCCCAAGTCAAGCCTCTTTTGTCCATGATGGTAATTGGTAAGTGATCTTCCTGCCCTTATCTCAACCCACGAGGTTTTCATTGTATTTTATCTGCCTGTCCTTTTGAGAAGGTGGAAATATAGAGTAGCTTGGAGGGCACCTGGTGGTCAATGCTTCAGGTTCTAACATAAACAGTAGCGAGTGCTCATTCAATTGTCAGGAAGCAGGTTTAAAACAAAATCAATATAAATTTTCTTGACCCCTAAAAAATGCACAGTTAAAAGGCAGAGGTCATTGACACAGGTTCTTAGAAAACACTTGTTACTGGAGTTGTGCTTTAACCTATTCAGTGTTTTAACATTCAGGGGCAGTAATTACCCTGTTCCAGTGCATTCAGATAAAGAACTGAGTATGATTTTACCTATGAATTAATTTTGGCTTCCATGCCCCTGTTCCCATTAGCCCTTAATTCTTTATTCACAGCACAGCTTCACGCATATTGGAAAACAAAGGTAAAAGCTCATGAAATGTTAGGTCATGACTAGGTTACAGTTTTAACAGAAATGGTTCACAGAAATGTGGTGAGGCAGTGGGAAATGGAGGCAGTCCTGACTAGGATGCGGTCTCCGTTTTTCTTCAGAGTGTTTCTATGATCACTGGGTGAATGAAACATAGCAAGGGTCCTGCAACTAGTTCAGGAGGAGTTGCTGCATTACAATTGCCTGGCCCTTCATCCTCAGAGGCAGAAGGGTTGTATCAGCACATGGATGTGGCTGCTGTTCGCAGAGCTAAAGTTAATTCCTCTGCATGGTACTACTCCACAGCTAATTTGCCACTATCTGTTTTGCAACAGATAGATACGCTTTTAATCCTTCTGTGTTTCTCCATGTACAAAACAGAAGGCAAAATTGCTTCCTTTGCTTTCAGAAATATAGGAAGGATTAAGTTATTACTATATGTACAGACAGTTTCAAAATGGAAAGTACAAAAAAATTTTTATCCTATGAAAGTTAATGGTAGTTCTTCCACTGACTTCCTTAAGGCTAAGGTTTATATTGCTTACATATATTGTTTGCTGTTAGAACTAAATAAACTGTATAAATTTGCACTTTCTATCCCAGGTTTTGGGGGATCCATTATCTTCCTGATTTCTTGGAGTGAATTTTTATCTTGTGTGACCTCTACTGAAGAAAGATTCAAGTTTTTTTTGAGTTATCTAACCATGAATACAGTTTTCCCATATGTTCAGATCATAAATTTTCCACTTGAATTACTGAAAATTAGCTTAAGGGAAGGTGGATGGAGGGAGCAAAACAGTACTTTTTCAATAGACACCTAAAAGCAAAAGGTGTTTTGTCAGGAACAGTTCAGGTTACCTGTTTCATAAATATGAAATAAAGTTTCTGATGAGTTGTACAGATTGCACTTTGGAGGTGAAATCATGGAATCATAGGATAGTTAGGGTTGGAAAGGACCTTAAGATCATCTAGTTCCAACTCCCCTGCCATGAGCAGGGACACCACACACTAAACCATGTCATGCAAAGCTCTGTCCAACCTGGCCTTGAACTCTGCCACGGATGGAGCATTCACAACTTCCTTGGCCAACCTATTCCAGTGCCTCACCACCCTCACAGTAAGGAACTTCTTCCTTATATTACTCCTAATGAAGAGTCCCTCTCTGGCATCCTTGAAGGCCCCCTTCAGATACTGGAATGCTGTTATGAGGTCTTCATGCAGCCTTCTCTTCTCCAGGCTGAACAGCCCCAACTTTCTCAGCCTGTCTTCATACGGGAGGTGCTCCAGTCCTCTTACCATCCTCGTGGCCCTCCTCTGGACTTGTTCCAACAGCTCCACGTCCTTTTTATGTTGAGGACAGCAGAACTGTACACAATACTCCAAGTGAAGGAATTAAATCAATGAAGGAATGATGAAAAGTGCAGAGATGGAGAAAGGAGAGAGATCATGAGTATGTACTAAGCCTTTGGCTAAGCACTAAGATCATGAGTATGCACTAAGCTAATCAGACAGCAAATGCCACTGGCGGAAATGCAACATGTCTGGCTTACAAATTATAAATGAAACCCACCCCCACCTCTTGAGACTGCACACTTGAAATAGAACGACTGTGGATAACATCTTCTGCACCACTGAGTCACACTGTGGGGCAGGACTGGACTTGTCAAAAAGAATATGTACTGTGGTATGTTATATCTGCTACATGAATTATTGAAGATCCAAATAGCTTTCCAGTATTGCACAGCATACTGATCCCTTCATGCATAACTAGAAGTTGGGTGTGTTCATTGAAAACATCAAAATAACTTAGGTTCTTGAGTGAATTTCAGTTTTTACAGAATATTAACCACCATATTGGGACAGCATGAGAAGACATGTTATTCTCTTCACATCTTCAAAAAGACGACTGCATTCCATGCATTCAAGCTTCCAATCTGTTGAAATATTAGTCCAACCTTGAGTATCACAACCTTAAAACTAAGGCTGTTGTCGGTGAGCTGGTCTTCCATCCCTGTGCAGGACTAACAACACATTCATTATTAGAAGATATGTTTCTTTAAATTCTTTAGAGTTTTAATATTCATTTTCCTAGTGTCCCTGACTGAAAACAAAAAAGGGGTGGGGCTGGATAAATTCTTCAAAATAATCCTCTTTTGTATACACGTATTCTTCTGTATTAGTATGTTTAGCTGTAGCATACATTTTGATTATGTGTAAAACAATTATAAAAAATAAGGTGGTTTTCTCTTCAGGGACTCCATTCTAACTATCTAGTTCCTCTTTAAAGAGTGATTTATTTACATGCCTTCTGAATGAGACACCATGTTAACACTGTTTCCCTCACCAAATACAATTTCTTTTAATATAAACTAATTATAATTTGCTTCAATAACTTTATGAAGACTGTAATATCTGCTAGCAAGACAACTTAAAAGAAAAGCCTTGCTACGAATCCTAATTGATTAATTCATAAATATGGGCATACAGAGAAACTGCACAGTGCTGTCTTTCCAGTAGTATCCTAGGGAGAGGTTTTAGTGATAATATCATTATGTTTCATTATATGTAGATAACACAGATGTGATCCTGAAAAACATTTGAATTTCAGCCTCCATTTTTCCTGGAATCTCGGCCTCTAAATATTAAAGCAGATTCATGCATGTGATTGAGTCCAGTTGCACAGGAACTCATGCATCTGAGGGCAGTACCATCTGTGGCAAGATTTTTCTGGCCATCTCTCACATCCCTGGAATGCAACACAGTGTCCATGGCCATGCTGTCACCAGTTTCTATAAAAACAGCTGGGAAATAGGTAGTTAATCTCACTGCCTGCCTGGTCCCAACCCAAGCAGCAATCTGGCCTTCCGGGTAACTACCCAAGCCTCCATCCAAAAGCTGGGACTGCCAGACAGTTTCCCATCCAAGTGGTGGCCCGTGCAGGCATCGAATCTGTGACCTTGGTGCTATCTGTCCTGGATGCCCCTCCAAGTAAAAGCAGACTGTGGCCTGCACTTTGCTGCCAAAGGAATTGAGAAAAATGCATTGGCAGTTTCAATTGTCACATATCACTTGGAATCGACTGCCCCAGGGGTGGATACTGTCCTGGGTTCAGCTACAGCAGTCGTTTTTCTCCTTCTCTGTAGCTGGTACAGTGCTGTGTTTCTTGACTTTCAGTCTGGGAACAATGCTGATAACAACAATGTTTTTAGTTGTTGCCAAGTAATGTTTACTCTGACCAAGGACTTTCTCAGTCTCATGCTCTGCCAGGGAGGAGGGGAAGCCGGGAGGAAGCAGAGACAGGACACCTGACCCAAACTGGGCAAAGGGGTATTCCATACCACAGCACATCATGCCCAGTATAGAAACTGGGGAGAGTTACCCAGAAGGCCCAGATCGCTGCTTGGGTCAGGCTGGGTGTTGATCAGCGAGTGGTGAGCACTTACATCCTCTCCCCTTGTTATTTCCCTTATCATTATTATTATTGGTGGTAGCAGTAGAGGTTTTGTTTTATACCTTAGTTCCCGGACTGCTCTTATCTCAACCCGTGGGAGTTACATTCCTCCAATTCTCCTCCCCATCCCTCCGGAAGCAGGGGGAGGAAGAAGGTGGGGAGTGAGTGAGCTGATGAGTGGTTCTGAGTTACTGGCTGGACTTAAGCCATGACACACCTGAAAGCAGTGGTGTTTTCTGAAACAGAATTTTTCTATATTTTTTACAGAATGACCATCTCCCATTTAGAGAAGGCAAACCATCACTTCTTTTCTATTACTGAGAATTCCTATTTCTATCTCAAAAGAAAAGTAGTGAAAAGTATGACAATTCTTTCCTCAGCTCATTGATGCCTAGGTTCAAGGAACATGTTCTGCACATTGAAAATGCAGTATAAGGCATGAGCATGAGAGAGCAAGGATATTAGCATCTGTCTTCTTCAGTGTGGTTTGTTAAAATGGTTAAAATGGTTAAAAATGGTATGATTCTGTCACATAGCATTTCAAATTCCATTCTGGAAAGTACCATAATAATAATTAAAGCTAAATGTTCTGGGGTTTTTGTGGGGTTGGTTTCTGGGTTTTTGAGGTTTTTTTAGGTAGCAAAGTACTGAAGGCTTGTGCAAAAGAACTGAGGTCATCATTATTGAGCTTCTATCCCGTAAGACTTCACTGAATATTTTATTATATTATTCAATTTCCCATTGACCTGATTTTGTTCCCCTGATTATAAGTCAGAGCATTTCTCAGAATGCTCAAGGTGGCTTCTGTAATAAAACCAGTTAAGCCTAAAACCTTCCCCCTCCCCATGGTCTTTAAAGTATAAGCCAGTTTTAAATTGATCGACTAAAACAAAACGCCTTCCTCATTCCTCAAAGGATTTATCAGATGAACCTAGGTCACACTGTCAGCTCTTGCATGGGCTTCCAGGGATTCAGAATTGAAGATGATGAGAAATGATGAATCTTGCTCATATGAAAACCCTGAGGGATACAAAATTTTATTAGGTGGCAGATGCAAAACACAATTAGCCTTCAACCCAGCCATTTTATTCCTAGTAAAGGGTCTATCTGAGTCAAGATAATTGTCCCCACTTGTTTAGAAATCTATGAAAAGATCTATTGCTTATAGAAATGCTGTTAATAATTTTTTTTTTTTTCTTCTTGCACGTCTGCTTCCTGTTAAGGTCACAATATAATAGGTCTGGATGAGACTACTGATTTCTATACAGAGTCAGGACAGACCTATCTTTATTTAAGTGATATTAATCTCGAATTGTTCCAGTTACCTGCCTGTGAGGAAAAGACATCCGCAGTCACATTCAGATAGTCTGATCATCTATTACTAAAAATCTTGTATCTACTGTTCTTACAGATAGCACTGTATTTTCTTTCTTCCTACACCTTTTATACATTTGGAATATATTTATAGTAATGTGAACTTACTGAGTATTTCATAGCTGAAACAGGGGGTCCTTCAAATTTTTACTTTCACTATAGCAGACATAGAAGGATTTTTACGTGGATTAACATCCAAATATTACTGTGCTAAAATATATAGCTTTATAAGAACAAGTATATTTTATAACTACCAATGTTGCAAGCTTTTCCTTGATTGTTGTTGATTCATCCATCAACAGAACAGAAAATATCACACTGAAAACCACAGTTTCATGTTCAGATAAAGTTACACTGGTGGAACCACTATTTTAATTTCAGTTTCTTCCCTAATGCATACAGTATTAACTTCTAAATTTTAGTCTTCACAAAACCGAGAAGTAAGAATTCCTACTCATGGAAAAATTGCTAAAATAAAAGTAAAATGGCAGCACTTTCTGAGACTTCAGTTAATACCATGTCACTAACATGAATGTGACTGCTTAATATGTTTGGGACTCCCAACAGAAACCGTCAAACATTCCTTAGGTAGTCTCACAGCCTTGTATCCCGTGAAGCTGTTTATACTCTTAAAAATTACTGTGAATTTTTCAGAAAAAATTACTTTATTTGGCACTACCAAACAAAGAGCCAATTACAGATGCCTTGAACACAAGTTCACTGTTTGCAAAAGCCGACAGAGGTATTCTTATCCAAATGACAAGCTTCTTACCTGATAGACTGTTTCATACTACCACGTAGCACAATTCAGCAGCTACAGCTTTCAGAGTCTCTTAACCAAAGTATAACTAATCAAAAATCAAGAGACAAGTGTCATGGATTACCTTTCTTTTAACTTTATGTACATTTTGTATTTTTTGTACCTACAACATTCATACATTTCCTGATTTTGAAACTTCTCTCATCTTGTATTAATATAAAAAGGATGATAATGAAAGTTTATTCTTTTGATCCATTTATTTGAGGAAATATCAAAACCATCTTTAGACTTGAAAAAGAACAAATTCAGTCATGCAGCTGGAACATTGTTGGGATGCTGGGTTCACAAGGAGGAGGTGGGACAGCTCACGTGACTGGAGTGCTGTGCTGGACAGACACAAGCCCTTCAGGAGGCACACACATAGAAGGGAGGAGCGGATGGTCTCTGTGCAAAGCAGTCAGATGTGTGGGACATGTGGCAGGTGGGGGAGACCTTGTGGGCCACGGTTGAGGAAGGACCAACTGGTAAAGTGGGACTGTGTTACAGACCAGCCAGTCTGGGTGACAACCTGGGTGAATCCTTGTTTAAACAGTTTGAGGAAGTCTTTGTGTCATAGACCCATGAGACCTCCCAGAAGGACAGTTTGGCAAGACACAATATTTCTGGTGAGCATCAGGGGCATACAGGTACTGGGTGGGCAAAGCAGGGGCAATGCACAGCTTGATCTGCTGTTCACTAACAAGGAGGCGCTGTTAGGGCACATGGTAATCAATGGCAGCCCTGGCTACAGTGACCGTGAAATTATGATCTTCAAGATCCTGAGAGGAGTGAGGAAGGAAAACAGCAGAGAACAGATCTGTAACTTTAGAACAAATTTTTGGCTTATTCAGAAACTGGTAGATGGCATTCCAAGGGAAGCAGCTCTGAATAGAAAAGGAACTCAGGAAATCTAGGAATTTTTTAAGGACAAACTGCCAGAATCGTTCATCCTGGTTAAGCAGAAAACTCACAGCAAACTCCAGTGCATGGTACTGAGCTGCCAGCTGGGGTTATACCATAACACTAGCAAAAGGTCAAATTCTATTATATGGTAACCATATGCTATCCTAATCACAAATAATGAAGACATTGTATTATTACTTTACAATGCTAGGGCTTGCAGCTCAACATTTATTTTATATTCAATGAGAGGAAAACATTATAAAACATTCCTGTCCAGATGACCAAGTGGCCTCCAAAGTAAGGAGAACCTTTCATACCCATCTGGTCTTTTAGATATTTCCTCTTGCTGTTCTGTATATTTTTTACACAAAATCTAGGCTCATGTCCCAGAAGGAGACTCAGAAGTTCTAAGTTCCTAAAAGCTTTAGCTAAGGCTCTATAAGTCTTTGTTTTGGGCGTTCAGACAAGGTGTGAAGTTGTGTAGCTGGCTGTGATCTTAGATAGCTTTGGGTTTTTTTTAATGTAGGAATAAACTTCATCAATATATTTTAGTTTTAGCCTTATTTTCCACTTTAAAAATTGAGGAAGGGTAAGAGAAAAAGATAGTCTGCATGAGTATACTGCATGCTAATGAACAGTCTCACATAAATATAATAATGATAGTTCATAAAAAACACAGTTCTGAAAATAATTAGCATATTTCTCATAGCAGAAAATGTGGTAGAATTTTTGAGGTTGAAGCAAGTGTTTTATAGGTTCAGCTTTCTAAAGTTATATGGGTTTGATTTTGTTGTTAAATATGACTGCTATATTGACATACTTTACAATTCCGAGTGCACTGCAGCTCTGTAATATTCCAGATGAACAAATTCACTGCTGGATGAGGTTAGGTGTGTATTAAAAATACTCAATTAGATGTCATACTTTTAGCTAAATCAAATCCCATATATGTACTAATCCCCAGAAAATATAGTTTAAAGTGACAGAATTATTAGGGCTATCTTTTTAATACAATTTTTAAAATATCTTTAAAAATTTAACTTAGAAATAAGATAATTCTTCTTTTTTCAGATGTAGAACAATGCATTGATGATACAGTCGTCTCCTCAAAAGTCCAAATAGACATCTTATATTGGAAAATGCCTATAAGAACAGACATCAAGACACACAGGAATGGATTCTGTACACATATTCTTTGCCTGCTTAAGAACATAAAAATTTACTAATTCATTGAAATGAGTCCTAGCTGGTTTAGCAGTTGTTTTCCATTACTATATACCTTATATATGCATAAGTAACACAGCAGTCTTAATTTTGAATGAGCTTACTTTTCAAGACTATTTTCTTGTCAGCAAATTTGATATCTCTTCTTGCCACATCCATTTTTTTCTCTACAGTTGAATGTTTTGCAGTATAGTTGTCTCCCATGCAGACATTAAAATAATAAATAACGTATGAAGGTTCAGGGAATTTTGCTGTAAGAATTTACAAATATGGCAATAATTAATTTCAATCTCCCTTTTCATTTTCAATTAATTTCCTCAGCACCTGCTTTTGTGTCTGACCAGATTATTCCATGAAGGTCTCTATCCATGAGTGATAAGGAGTGCATTTCAAACAAAAAACTCTCAATACCCTACATACTTACTTATTAAATAAATATTTTCTCTTTAAGGTTTCCAAGAGGCTAAAGAAGTCCATACTTTTAAAAGTGCTAAGTATTGAATACTGGCATCAGATGTACTAGACTGAAGGAAATCTTTCAATTACAGCAGAACTGAGCATTTTTTCCAGACTCTGCCTGATTCTACTAATATCTTAACAGAAAAGAATGAGGCTACATGTCCAGTAGGTGTTTAACTGTATACAGAAGAGTGACATTTGTATTGCTGAATTACACTCAGTACAATTATAGAAAGCTTTGTTGAACGAAAAAATAAAAGAAGGAGAGAAAATGGCAATAGTACAGTCCTTCAGGAGATATGGACTTTGTAGCTCAAGTTGTAAATGGGCAATACCAGTCAGGTTTCAGGAAATAAGAAAAAGAAAAGACAGAAAATTAGAAAAAGAAAGTGATACGTGAAGCCACTGATAGTGTAGGAGGATAGCCTACAAAAGATAGAGTCTTCAGCATGAAGTTATTCTTTTGTCAAATGAAGAAGTAGACAAACCCCAGAGTGCTTAGAGAAAATTAAGGGCCAAAATTTTTCTTTGCAATGAAAATGTAACTGTCCAGAATCAATTAAGGAAGTCAAATAAGCAGCAGTAAATTATTTCGGGTTTGTACAGTGTTGTGGTTTAAACCGAGTCGGTAACTCAGAACCATGCATCAGCTCACTCACTCCCCACC
>NW_009934218.1:0-15356 GCF_000696875.1 Nestor notabilis | reverse complement strand
AAACCATTCTATGATTCTATGACTCTATGATCTTGAACAGAACTTGAAGAAAACTAGAGGTCTGGTTTGTACTTAAGGGACACCATTTGACTGGGTTCCTCTGACAAGTAAAAGAGAGAAAACCAGCCATAAATGGCAAGGTTAGGTGGCATGGAAAAAATGGGAAAACCTGAGTTATTTCTTTATCTGCATGAAAAAACAAGCTTTGGGTGTTACCACGTAATAATGAAGGAAAAAAAGAACAACAAAAAGAGGATTACATTGTAGAGCTCAAACCACAGATATTCAGTTATTCCTGCAACAGAGATTTGGAAATTTGACAGCATTATTTAACCTTCTCACTCAGATTTTGAAAATCATTTCAGCAAGCACCAGGGTCAAATTTCAGTCAACATCACAGCATTATGGAAGAACAGTTAGCAATTTCATATTTGTTGGAGGGCTTGAGAGGTTGTAACTCTGCATTGAGCCACATGTTTACACCCTACAGGGAAACAGTAAACTTCATGCAGCAGACAATTGCTCTGTGCCCACAATGCATTTGTCTAAAGATGCAATCATGGTAAGCTATAAAATTTGCTCTCCTAGAAACACTCACCGAGATATGCAGGTAGTAAAAAGGCCCAAACCCCTGTTGTTCAGCGTTAAGTAGGAGGATTTCTGGCCATATGATCAGGGAGTGGTAGGGCAGGCACAGTCAGAAAGGGCTGGTCACAAATTCCTTGCACACCCAACATGATATAGATGCTAATGTTCTGAAAATACCTCAGATTCACTCAGAACTGAAAAATGTCATTTTAATCACGTAACCCCTTTCTGCAGCTCTTGCACAGGCAAGCCTCATCCTGAGGTTAGCTCCTCTGACTTAGAACATACTTAATACTACCATCAAAGAGGTAAATAAAAGCTCTTCACTTCCTTCTTTTCCTTAAGCATTAAACACAGAAGAATTTAAAGCTATTTGTTTAGACAATTAAAACCTTTTAAGTTATCAATAACACTGCTATTTTATATTCCACCCTTTCGCTCGTTAACACTGCTTGAATCTTTGCAATGGAAAGCATGGTAAATGTGCTTATATTTGTTTACTTGCCCAGAAGAAAATTTATGGTAATATTCACTTACTACTTTCTTCCTTTGATATTCCCCTGATTCAGACACCCAGCTCTGCAGTAATTGCTGGTGATGCCAACTAGAACAGTAAGGAGTCTATGGCATCTATTCTGGTTTAATTCAACAGACAGGAAGTGTGAGCTGTGTTGGTTCAAGGGTCTCTATATAGCTTATTCAGACACCACTTTTTATTTGGTCAAGACTAGCAGCTTCCCCTGCAGCCACCCAGCTTAATCCAGTGCTGCATGTAAATTAACACCCACAGTCACGGATGGAATAACTCTTACCACTAGCCTGACAGAGGAGAAAACAATAGAGACCAAACAAACAAAAATGACCCTGTCAACTAACTCATCATGCTGAAAAACTGGAGAAATTACAAAAAACCACCAGCCCCCAAAGCCTCCTCTTTGCCTGCACATGCTTTGGGGCAGAGGCTGCCGTGCATCCATGCTCAAGAGACTTCTGGTTTACTGACACAGGGCACTACTTGAAATGAAACAGGAGCTTCAAAAGTGTCACCCAATACACGCAAAAGAGGAAATAGCCTCCTCTAAATAAACCTCTACTTCACTAAAATATAGCCGGTAGCTAATGATACCCACTGACTGATCAATTGTTCCGGTATTTAGATGCAGGTTCTGCATCCTTTTAACCTAGGGTATAATTACAGCCCACCAGGAAGGAAAGCAGAGGAGGCTGTCTCAGTCCTTACCATATAACATTGACCACACAATCCAACAGAAAAAGGTGATCCAACTTCTGCAGGTATAAAGCATTCATGAACTCATTACTAGTATAAAAGGCTTATGAAGAACAAACTCAGAGAAAGCAGATCTCCAGGTAGAAATGGAGACAGTTTCTTCAACAGCCTGATCTCCACAGTCAATGTTCCACAGAGTGAAAGCTATAGACAAGGACATTAATTGCAGAAGCTTCGCTGTTGTTTTGCAAATTACTTTTTAACACTCATATTTGATTTTCTTCTTGGAGCTACTCACAAAACAGAAAGAAAAATGAACTTTTTTACATAAAAAGTTCAGATGGAAAAAAAAGGTTTAAAGTGGTCCTGCCCAAAACTGTTTTTCAACAGTGTGTTAGTGCCTGCTCCCCATGCACTGTTCCCTAAGACAACCCTGGGATACTATTTCTACTAAGATTTGTTGCAAGCTGATTTTAAAACCTCAGAAAGACATCACCAGAGAGATTTATCTTTAAACTTCCCTCCAGGCAGGCACTGAAAAGAATGCCTAGATTATGAATATAATTTTATTTCTTTGCATACAAGCTCCAAACCAAAGCCATTGTAGAGAGAGTGGTAGGAGTTCAAGCACCAGCAGGCAAAGATTGTGAGGGCTTGATTTCCTCAACTGCCTCCATAATCTGTCCTGTGCAGCCCTGAGTTTTGCAAGCAGGGTCATGCTCAGAAACATCTCATGAATCTGACACTGGGCTAGAAAATAGACAGTGTCCTGTTTATCCCCCTGCGGGGGACTGGACCTCACCTGCTTTGGTTACCTGCAGCTCTGCAGTGAGAGAAAACCCTGCAGGACGTGGGGTGGGCACAGTGGCAGCTTGCTGCCAGTTAGATAGAAAAGCACATTTAAACCATTTCAAGGCTGGGATACAGGTAGCACAGGTATAATGCACAGGTCTGTTCACTAAATATAGTAAAGTAAGAAGCAAGCCTAAAGTTTTCGTCCAGCTGCTTTTTGTCAAACAATTTCCATCTGATCTCACAACCCCACCAGCTTCTTCAAAACCCAAGAACATCTGAATACGACCTAAACTTAACAAGTAGTCAGAAAATAGAGAGACAGCAAACCACCACTGCTTATAAATTAAACAACTTCTAGCACCTACTGGCTCTTGGAAAACAAGCTCCTACTTACTGTAATACATTCACCTGGAAAGGAATTCGGCTGAATATTTACATGAACAATTTTTAATGCAAATATTTTTAGCATCCTGTCCAAATTAACACCCTGTCATGGGAGATGAGACACTGCTGTGCCACAACCAAGTGCAAATAGTTCTCTGTAATCGAAAATGCCTTATGAATATATATATTACAAAAAAATCTGTGAGACATAAAGCACTACTGTCATACATAATTGTTTTCAACAGCACTTACAAAGTACTTGCATTTAAAGAAGAGGAAGCTACTGAAGGCCTATCAGGAACAGTGATTGTTCTAATATTCCTTTTATCCACAACTTTTGAAAGGAATATGGATCTTGCGTTTTTATTTTAGCAAAGACAAACAAAGCTTTGCAAAAATCGCACTTCTACATTAATTCTGCTCTTCATAGTTGCTTCTATTGACACCCTCTATACACAGCATTTTGGACAAACATTTCAATTTTTAATCTCATCTTTTCTGTGCACCATGCTGTGCTCCTCCCAGGCCCACCAATCTTGTTATCTTAATGGATGACAGATAGAGTATCACTCTGACCATGCCACATTAGGCGTCCTCATTTACCGAGTGCAAGGAAAAAATGCTGAGTATAAATTATTCAGAAATCTATTGTATCAGCATGTGTTCTCTGAGCATCCACCACTGGCAGAGCAGACAGATTATTTTTCACTTTTAATTGTGTTGCTATCTTATCTGCCACACTGAAAGCAGAGTGATATGTGAAACCTTATGTATCAAGCAGCAAATAAACCCAGTTTACCAGGTTTATCACTTAGACCTAAATAACCTATCTAGTCAATCTAACTTCAAACAATGCCATAAAAAAACCACCCACCTCAACCCACTCACCACTTACTTTCTTTGTACTTGCCTGCCAAAATTAGAGAGCTCTGTACACAGCAGTGGTGCCCACAGAGAATATTAACTATTTCAGTGGTATTTTGAATGCCAATATGCCACTGGCTATCTGAATACAAAGGAGATCATTAAGGATACCCCTCAAGATAATGTGAAGTGTTTAAGCTTATGAAGTGTTAAGAATTGTTAGCCTGAACTGCTACCTTTATGCATCTGAAAGGGATACAACCCCCTCTCCTTCACTGTCCAGTTGATTTTGGCAAGTCAGAGGATTTAGAGCTCAGGTTATACACATCGCGTGAAGAAATGGATCATTTGATCTCAGCAACGTCTTAAAAATGTTTTGCCAGCATTGGGCATGCCAGATCTTATTTGCAGATGTGGTGAGCTTACAAGTTGCAAACTTGCGCTGCAAGCCAGGGATAGGGTAATCAGCAGAGAAGGGCTATTGTGAGTGAGCTCAATCTGTTTCAACAGCCTGCTTAGTTCATCTGGTTCAGCTTTGATTACTCTCAAATACAGGCAGCCAGCTATGACTCCTGCAGATTTAGAGGCCATTCTTTGGCAAATTTGCGAACTAAGCCTCTGAGTGAAGTGTATTGCTACTTTATCGTAAAAGAAACAAATGAGAAGGAAGGACTTTTCTATCGTACAGTTAATCAGTCACTTATAAACTCCGACTGACAGAGCTCTGAGGGAAAAATAAAACCCAGTAACAACTGAAAAGAACATCCAGCCCATAGCCTACCTGAAACCTCTGCTGCTGGCTTTATTCTGAAATAGGGGCTGTGTAAATATGCACCTTTTCTACAAAACAAACCTGTTTGTAATGCATAGCCTCTTTTCAATCTATTTATTTCAATCATTCATGTTACCTTCTATCCTTGCTAACCCTGTAAAATGTACTTAGGTAAGGTAAGTCCGCCATTCCTGTTCTCTCTGGAGCATCAACAGAGACATTTAAGGTCTCTCTCAGTAATAAGATCTGCACAAAACTACTTTGCTCTGTGTCCAGGGAATCGCCCAGATATGTTCATGAAGTGAATGTGGTTTGCAGTATGTTTATTACAGGTGACAGCAGTCAACGAACATAAAAACCCTTCCTCGCAAAATCCTGATAGGATTAGTGGTCAGGTTAGGGCACAGACACACAATTTTTAGTCATTAAACAGGAATAGTTGCTCTGAAAGGCCGTGATAACATGCAATCCCACAACTAGAGTTGCATAGAAAGGCTTATGGAAGACCTAAAATCTCCAACATACGCTTTAAGTGGTTCCATATAGTCCAAAAGACACTGTAAAATGGCTGCAGCCAGAACATGAGACCCCACAAGTAATGAGAGCTGCCAAAGCAGCTATCTAAAAGGAAGCTAAAATGAGCGTATTCCCAGATGCACAGGCCTTTTCCGGGATGTCTGCACTGTCTATCATGCTTTGGAAGTTACGGCTTGCAGAATAAACAAATTAATTGCCTGACACTGTGGCTGGAAACCACCCCTGGCACAAAATGGAAGCAGCTACAACAATAACTAGAGGAAAGCTCGCTGCCAGGAAGCAGCGAAATTGTGCTGATGATGTATGTCAGGGCAGGACAGGCAGATCTTTGCAAAAACAAACGAATAAATGCTGTTAAATGTCAATAGTTTGTAGAGAGCACCTAGAGATGCCTGGCAGCAGAGGAAGGGCTCAAGGTTTGTCTGTTGTTGCTGTTATTTCCAGCAGAAACTCTCCGTTCACCATCCACATTTTATCCCATCTAGCTATTTATTCTGCAGATGAAGAGCAGCCGTAACCTTCCATGGATGAAGAAACCCAAATTTCCCATTGAAAACATTTTTCAGTTGTTGTTTTTTTTAAATCAGGAGAACTCAAAACACTTCATAAAAATAAGCAGGTGCTATCCCATGTCTTGCATATGGGAATCTAGACCTGTGGACCTAAAAGCAACCCACTGAGAAGAAAAAAAAAGGCCTATTTCCTTTGCATTATTTTTACACAAATGGACAAGTTTGAAAGGTTTCAGGGTCTTTTTCATGAGGGACGGTCATCCACAACTGCGAAAAACTCTCCAGCAAAGACAGAGCAAGCCATACTTGATAAGTCCTAATAGTTACAAAGGAGTAAAAAGCCTTGTGAGCCTCAGAGGGCAGGGAAAAAAAAAACCCCAACCCATTTTGACAACAGAGCTTGAAGGAAATTATTCATGGTGCTACTAATGTCAATTAGCCATTAGCCACTGGTAAGGCTGGAAACAAACCTCATTTTTCATGGTGCCCTATGCCAACACATCCTCTGATTCCACAAACCTTGGCCTAACGTTAAAAATGTGCCCCAGTCAAAACTGCCAGGTGGTAGAGAGGCAGCTACTGATGAAACAGGGGAGATGTGTTCAGTCAGCTGCAAATCTGCAGCAACTGTATTCCTCCAGCAAGGGTACCACCACTGCATCCCTAAGACCATGCCTGGCTTTCTCCACAATTTCAATTTTCACTGAACTTCTGACCTTTTTAGTAAACATGTCAAAGTCTCCAGACAGAACAGTCATCACCTTGAAACAATATGTGAGGGGAAGGAACGGCTGAGATTTTCTGCTTCTCCACTTCAGTAATTTAAACAGAAAGGAAGGCACTGGTGTGCACTTCCATCTGCTTTCTTCAAATTAAAAAAAAAAAGAAGATGAAGTGTATATAATTAAAAAGTTACAGTTAACTTCCTTTCAATAATGTCTGTAGGATGATTTTTGGCCTGCTAGGAAACTCCAGATGGGAAGAGTAATGAATATAATTTAATACGAATAACAGGAGATCAGAGAAACGCTTTTCTGAGTTGCAGCGCGCTGAGTTATTTCACACAGTTTAATGGAGAGCTCAGGAATGAATTATTGCATTTTGCTGTTTTCTTATATTTTTGTTTATGCAAATCAATTCCCTTTAACCTAATTTGTGGAGGACCAGACCTATAACCCAATAAAACCATAAAATGTCACTAGGATGGTCATACAACTGGCTAGCACTTATCCAAAGGGCTGTATGTTGTTAACTGCTCATCGTTTTTTTTCCTCTCTTCCCCTCGAGTGCCTCAGGATTTATACCACCAATTAAGACAATAATGAGTGCCCCAGGTTGACCTCCCAGGAGCAAGAATTAATTAAGCGCAGTATTTCTTCGTAAAGAATGACACTTTTCCAAACCATTTATGTAGCTGTTCTCTTGCATGGCAGCACAGTATCAAGAAAGCCCTTTCAAACTGTTATCCCCCAAATGTATGACTGATTTTGGTTTACACTCGTCATTTGGGTCTCTGGTTTTATCCATTGGGTTTTCAGGGGGACCAACTTCCAAGAACAATGCCACAATTTTACTAGACATACAAAGTAGTAGACCTCCTAGTAAAAACAAACAAAAAATCCCCATCAAGCTATATCCACATGCAGTGACATGCAGATTCCTGCAGCAGGCAGGACAAGGAAGAGACCCATGTTAGCTATGCAATTACTATGCTACAATTACTTGTAGTCTCCCAAATTAGCCTCTCCATTTAGCTGCTGGCAGAGATGGAAACATGTGAAGAGGAAAGGGCAAGCTCAAACACAAACCTACACAGTAGAAAGAAGGTATGTGCATGCTCCAAGGAAATTCCCTGCACTGGCAGGCTTTACACGCTCCTGCTCCCCTCACAGCCTTCACCACAAAGGCTTGAAGAGTTCCTGCACATATTTGGTACCACAGTTATTCATTAGAAGAGGCACAGAAGCTTTAACTAATTGTCAGCCAAAACAAAAATCCCTTCATTTCAGCATCAGCTGAATTTACAGAGGAGCTAGCTCCTAACCCACTATCAGCAATCAAATGTTTACAGCTCAGCTGAAATAATAATGCAAACTATGCCACAAATATATCCCTCAAGCTGGCTGAAGGCAATTCCCCTTGCTCTAGCAGAGAGATCTGCACAGTTTGCATGCACAGCCAGCTGTTCCCTGCTCTCTCCCCAACCCAACGCAGCACCCCAGCCTGTGCCTGGCCAGCCTAGTGGGTGACTGTGATTGCTTGGCAAGGAGCTGGCTCTGTGTGTGTTGCAGTACGGCTCCCGCTTGTCTTCAAGACCCAGCATGCTTCTGTGCTTTTTGTCCAACCTAGAAGGAGTTTTGAAATGTGCCCAAATCTGCAGCAGAGAAGTTTCTGAGAAGGGATGAAGTGACATCTGAAAAGAATGCTTAAAGCAACCCAAAAATATTCAGAAGAAATAACACTGACATAAACATGCCAAAAATGAAACAGATGTCTTGAGCATTACGCTTCCTGGTACATTTTTCAGGCATCTATGTGAATGACTCATCAGCACACGTTAATTATGTCCTCACATTATTTTTTCTTTTCTCTTAGTTTTGACAGTTGATGTCTAAACAAGTATGTTGTATCAGATATCTTGAAATCTGGCAAGTAATGTCTTGTACTTAGCATTTTATGCTACACCCTCATTCGCCCATATTCAGTGACAAACTCTGTTAACACAGGATTACCCACTAAAACCTCAGATGCCTGGAGACTAGAAAACAGAGTTCAAGTAAACACCCAGAAATATGCAAGTCTGGTTCTCTAGTACTGGCAGCAGTCAAAGAAAATTACCTTTCCACACTGCATCTGAAACTCATTACCAAAGGCGACAGCAGAGGGATGAGTTGGAGCTGGACCAGCTTGGCAAAGCCACCATTTTTAAAAGTGAGATGGTGGCCTTCCCCCTCTGCCTGATTCCTGTACAGTCAAAGTATGCACAGTCAAAACAGTCTCAACAACACGGGAAAGCAGGCTGAGGAAAGTGGTTGAAAGCCAGCCTGTGCCAGTGAAAGGGATTAGCAACTGCACAAATAGAGCCAGAGGAATCAACTGACTAGTACCTCCAAGCAGTAAGGACTCTTAAGGTAACACTAACTGGAGGTGTGTATCTCATTGCAAACACTGACACAAATCATGCTGAGATGATGAAAAAGCATCACCGCTTACAGGACAAATGCAGCACTGCTTCCATCCTTCCTGGTGCTGGGCACCACTGTTCATTCAACCAAGCTGTAGGGAGAATCTGGGACTAGGCAACTTTGACGACGAGAAAACATGACCTTTCAGAGATGAGTGAATGAACTGGGGCTATTAATCTAACACAGGAAAATCTTAGCAAGATGTTTTCTCCCTCCCCTGCCAGACTTTAATCAATGGCCAGATTCAAGCACAGAGCTCATATAATCACAAGACAATCATTCTTTCAGTTTACAAAAATCACATGGACTTGGGGGTAAGATAAAAGGTCTTTTTAGTTAGCTCATCCATCTGGCTCCTGGCTGCTGTACATGCATCTCTCCTGTTCACCTAGCACTCCCTTTTCTTCTGTCCTTTCAAAAAAAATACACAGTTTTCACTTTTATTTCTATAGATGTAACAGTTGCTGTGCACCATTATGGATAAATGTGGACTGGTTAAGATTGCAGCAGCATCTGAGCAATGCCTCGATCCCCTGATCCAAAAACAAAAAATCCACCAAAAAAAAAAAAAAAGGAAAAAAGAAAAAAAGAGTTGTAGTGCTCATTCATTTAAAAAATGATGGCCTACAGAGCTTTCTCTGAAATACTTCACTTAAATCTTTCTAAATCTGTGGCACTGCCTCTGTTCTGGACCAGCAGAAAAGCACACAAAGATCACAGTGCACTCTGAAGCAAGCACCTAATATATATTTCTTATGCGTACACAGGGCTCCAAAGCAAGTCAAGCACTCCAGAGACAGGGAATCCCTCTCCCCTGTTGGGAAGATTCATCTGGAGAGCAGCCAGCCGAGACACTCGCAGGAGGAGTGAACAGTAGCCCATTGGAGTGGCTGCACCATGCTATAAATCTCTGCTTTCCCTGGTAAGTGCCTGGGAAGAGGGAGAGGGAACCGGCCACAGCCAACAGTAATGGGTCCCATTAAATTGTCACTTTTAGAGAGACTCTGAAACGAGAACAAACTTGCTCCGTAAGGATTTGATCAGTTTCCCTGCCGCCAGGCGACGGCTGCCCCTGCTCACGTGCTGTGGCTGGGGGCTGCTGGTTCTCCCAGTGCTGGAAGGGTCCCCAGCAGTCGCTGAGGTTTGCTGTAGCTGGAGTGACGTTGCTGACTGCATTTACAACCAACCAGATCTACACTTTTTGGCACTATTCACAACTGGTGTCTCACCTTGTAATTTATGTATGAGTTATTCTAGACAGGGGGATCAAGAAGCAATATACATTTCCCCCTTTAAACCTAGGTATTGAGATAAATTTTTTATTGCATAGTAACTTTTCCCATTAAAATATATTAAATGAGAAATTTTAAGTGTGGCGATGTGAAATCAAAAGGGACTTCATACACAAAAATGTGTTTCCACTTTTCAGCTGTCTCCTGAATTGAGCTGTGGAAACTGTGGGAGTCCTGGATATTGTCAAAGGGAATATTGAATAGGGACCCTGAATACTCAGTAGACCAGAGGTAGCAGTATACCAATTAAACAGTTACTATACCAATATACCAAAACTACCAATTATAGAATTGGCTTCTTTAACAAGTTTTTAAAAGTGGAGTACTGAGCTGCACAGATGTCACACCTAGAGGTGTCTCCTGAATATGGGAATTCCTCTGAAATTATCAGAATAATATAAAATAGGAAGAAGCACACAGCATGTATGTCTTTTATAGAAAACTCAAGAAACAATGTATCCATACTTAAAGACTACAGCAAAAACCAGATAGAAAGAGGGAAATATAAGCACGTGGGTATAATCTCAGTTTTGGCAGTTTCTTATTTTTGGAATGGCTAGCTAAAAATGGAAGAGTTTTTCAGTAAGGCATTTGTTTTGTTTTACAGGGGGAAGAAGAAGATGTATGTATACAATAAACAAACTGAAGAAAGAATCTGTAAGGCTGACTCTATTGGAAACACCAGATCTTGGAAAATTACCTCCAATTGTCTTTCCTGCTATAGCACAAGATTGAAATTTCACGAAGAGCAGCTCTGCAAAGCTGAACAGCTCTGGGATCCATGCTGCAAATTCAATTGCACTCCATTTCCAGAAGACGCTAGAAATTACCCCTTTAGGAAATTTGCTCAAAGGAACACTTCATTTGGGATTATAAAGAACCTCTGTTTCCATTAGCAGGTCAGACAGTAAGTGCAGAGAGCAATGGAAGGTCACTTTCCAAGGCCAATCAAAGTATTTCTGCAAATTGGGAAGCTGACTGCTTATGACCTAGGTGATAGTTTACAATAACCAGAAAATATAGATAGATCTAGCTTTCAAACTAAAATCCAAAATAAGTAGCAAAGAGCCGAATATCTATTTAACATGTACGTGAACAGAATTAAGACAATGGGCAATTCAATCTTGTACGCTTATGAAACACCTTCATTTTGCATTTACTTGTCTAAGATGTGCCAATCAGAAAATCTTTAAGTATTTGTAAAGTAAAACACAGACTACAATTTAAAAAGATGCCCTAAAGCAAGCAGAACAGTGAACCCAGCCATCTCGCCAGCAGCAAAGTCAAAACTCGGCCAGAACCACACTCAGCAAACTATTCTACTCTCCCCTCTTTCTTCCAGGGAAAATAATGTGCTTTCTTGTGAGGTCCAGCAAGCTATCCTAAATCTAAATTCATCAGATCAATTGCTTGTATATCCTTCTTTATCAATGTCTCGTTAACTGGTTTCTTCTTAAGAAGTTCCAGAATTAGAAAATGAAAGGTAGTTCAATGTAATTTTATATGCTGCTGTTCAGTAAGCATAAATATGGCACAGTATTAAAAAAAGATAGGCTATTACTGCTAATATAAAATCTCACAGTATTTAATTTCTAACATGTTTGCTCAGATATCCGTATTTCCTTGTTTGCTGAATTACCTCCGTAATAAAATATTCTTAAAGATCTTACTATATTGTATTAAACGTGCTGGAAAGCTGAATTTTTTCCTACACTATAAAAACTTCCTGGGTGTGCATAGGACAGCCTATACTCCACATCTACAATTAAAGGCCACATGTGGTCCTTAAACTAATAGAGAGCTATGAAATAGATTGACAAGGTGAGAACAAAATAAAAGGTTTCTGCCCTCTCTTGTGAAGAAAATTGAAAAAGTAAAATCCATTAGAACCTACTTACAGGAAAATAAAACCACCCTCCACATCCACTGCATGCAAACCAGAGGACTTCTCTGGGCAAGTGTACCAGGCTCAATCGCAGCCCACCTGCTTCTGGCATCTCTGGTCAGCATGTCCTGACGTGATCTGCACTGACAGCACTTTGACACATACGTAGAAGTTACTTAGTTCTGTTGAAGCTGTTGCAAACCATGCACATGTTACTGATCTGGTGTGAACCTCAGTTCTCTCGGCCATCTGCTAACAAGCTACAACAGCTATGGGCAGGTGAAAGTTGAATAGAACTGTGATGAACACATCTACAAGGACCCTTTCTCACACCTACCTTGGTGTGAGAAACCATGATTCAACTCCAATAACAACAGGTACATAAACATGTAAATTTGAAGGGTTTATTTTTTGTTGGGTTTTTTTTCGTCTGTTTGGGGTTTTTTTGGGGGTTTTGTTTTTTTTTTTAATGGTGTGTATGCTTAGGTACAGAGAGGAATAGATGCTACCAGAGGAGTAAGGCTCAACAATTTCAGTTTAATAGTAATGGAAAAACTGTAGCTGTTACAAGACCGGTTGTTGGCCAAAAACCCTGAAAATATATACAAGGCCAGCAGGCATGAAGCTACATCTATATTAGGAAATGCTCCTGGGAACAGTCGTGGGCACTGTGGCTGGCTGATGTACCACATCTACCTTAGTTAACTCCTGCGGTCTCTGAAACGGGACATCTGCATCCAACCTATCCACAGGAGATGGCCACATGCAGGAGGAGCACTATCTGGTACAGCCAGAAACCTTCCAGGTACGCAGCAAGGCAAAGCAGTGCCCCAGAACACAGGTGGTCACCGACGCACCATAGTTCAAGAGTCTGATAGTTCTTTTTTGAGAAAACCTTCACTGACAGTATCAGGAATTTTGCACAGGAAGGGAGTGCAAGATTTTAGCCAATCAATTATATGTTGCTACTTGACAGTTCATGTGAAATAACAGAGTAGTTTCCAGTTCCTGTTTCCACAGGACGTTAGCCCTTGTGCTCACAAATAACTGAAGTGCTGTGGTTAGCATGGTTAGAAAGTAATTTGGGAAAATCTCTGTACTTACACAGCACTAGCATCACTGCCAGAAAAAAAAAATAAAGTATTTAGTAAAACAACTATTCTTACAGCTTAAGAGGAACCCCTGGTTTATGACAGAGGGCAACAGGGCAGGATAAGAGGAATATTAGCTGTGGATGTTTTTGCTACACCCTCCTACAGACACTGCTGCTCTTTGTCTGTCTCTGCTCTCACAGCCCACTACAGGGGAGCAGCAGAGGTATAATCCACAACTTGGGCCCAAAGCACTGTAAATCAAATACGGCATTCGAACACATAACACAAATTGTGTTACCTGTCATGATTAGTGATGAATCTTTTTCTTCGCTCATGTTATTCAGACAACCCAGAAAGAGATTTTAAAATATATGGCAAGACAGAATTTTTGTTCCCGATCCCATCTTATTTCATCATGTTTACTTGCTCTCAGTGGGCTTCCAATAAATATAGGTTTCCCCATCCTTCAAAAATTGGAAATAAATTCAGTATCTGGCAAAAGTTTTATCTTCCAAAGAGAAAAGTTAATTAAGCACTTACTGAAACAGATACAAGCTTTTCACAGGACACCTGCCTTTCCTGGCTTTGTTATGTTACAAACTAGAATTTCATAAGACAGCATTAAAACAACCAGGTCTCCTCTGACCATAGAAAATAGATAAAAAATATCCAGGTTTTCAGTTCTATATTTAAATCAGTTGCAACTCATCTAGTGTCTTTTTGCATATGGCACTGCTTTCTGCAAATGGATGGCATTGAATGTGTTACACTGCAAAGCACTTACAAGTTTAAGATTAGATGATAATAATAGTATGCAGAAATGTATTTCAAAACACATTTTTCACCTTCTAAAAAACGAGTGTTGATTTAGCTGGAACTAGGAGCAATTTTCCATGATTTGAGGAATTTTTCATAGCTGTGTATGAATGACAGCATGCATCTCTACTGCTGGCACTGTCATTTACTAATACAGCTTAAATGGAGACGAATACAGCTTGATCATTCAAGCTGATCTATATTTTTCTTTGAACCAATGGAAGCTTTTACAATTGCATTGCTGCAAACAATATTACTTCTTTCCCTGATATAAATCATGTTGTGCACATATTTTTGACTTTATGTTTCTTACTTTTTGTTTCGGTTGTAGGCAATCAAAACATACCAGGAAAACAAAGCCAAACAAATATACGGAATACTAGTCAGGTGGTTTTATGAAGCTTGCTTTATTTTTTTAGTGTTAAGTAACTGATAAAATTCTATATCTGGAACCTTAATTCCCACTAAAGGGGCATAAATGCAAGCTGAAATATAATTACATTATAGTTAGAAGCTAGCATGTGCAGGAGTGGTATTATCAAAAAGAACTGCTGCTTAAGACCCCTCTGCAATCCCAGAACTGCCTGAGAAAATGCAAATCTATCCTCATATGATGTAAGAGGCATTATTAAAACAAAAAGGCATCTGTCCTGAAGAACACTGTTCCATAAAGGGAACTTTGCTATGACAATCTCTGAAATAGTTTAGGCCACTCATCAACGTTTCTTGCAGACCAAAGCACCATATCCTTGCCAGCAAACTTCAAATAAATAAATAACATAATAGCCAGTTCTACTCTCTGCCAATAGCATTTTGTAAATCCAGTGCTGATCATGGATTCATGGCCTGCAACAGGGGAACCCCAACCCTCTCTGTCCTGATGGACATAACTGTGGGGGACATCATGGAGAAATAGAGAATATTAACACAGCTGTGCTTTAGGCACCTAACCCAACGGCTCATGAGGACACACTCCTCGGTGACACAGAGGGGACTTAGTTTAGGTGTTCTGAATCAGCCATCAGAAGAGCTCCTTTCTCTCCACTGACTGTGATAAGAGCTCAGTCTTCAAACTTAGGCAACTAATTTTGGGCCCGAAGTTGAATGGTCGGACTGTATCCCACTCCATCTGTAAGCACTTCCCTCAATTGCCACCAAACCATGGATGACTTCCAAAGTTACCCCATCTCTGACTTCTCCCCTGCCATCTTTCCCTGGTGTGACCTCTTGCTCACCTCACTGTTACCTTGGACACAGAGTTCCTGAAGACAGAACTTCCCATTGTCTCTCTTTGTGACATCACCAATGGTGACCTCATGGCAGCTCTTCTAAGCTGAACATCCACGTGGATCAGCAAATCTGGACAAATCCATTTCATTTTCTCTCTTTATATATATATATATA
>NW_009934217.1:0-22471 GCF_000696875.1 Nestor notabilis | reverse complement strand
GTTGCCGGCTGGGCTTGAACCACGACACATCAATAGAGGAATTTAAATCCTATAATGTCATTGTAATTATAAGGAAATTTTTTCATTGCCCCATGTGGAATAGCATTAACAAAGATGAGGGAAAAAACATTTAAATTGTTTAATTACATTAATAATACTTCCTAGAAGCACAGTCCCTTTTTATTATTAAGAAACAAGCCAACCTGAAAGCAAGACTTGAAGTTCTAAACAAGTGTGGCCTTATGTAAATTACTTATTCAGAATGCACATTTAAAATTTAATCTAGCAGGTATTGTTAGGAAAAAGAGCTGTACTGTACCTTTTTTTGAAACTGCTGAGTATCCTCTGTTTTTTGATTGAAGTTGAAAATTACCCTTGATGTTCCCTGTTTAAACATTCCTTTTACAAGAGGAGATTAAAGTAGGCAGCAGTGGAAAAGGTTTAAATGGACACTGAATTCCATTAAGGATCCCAAAATCTTAGAATATGTAAACAACAAAACACATCATCTAATCCCCTTTCTGTGAATTTGTGAACTCAGTCCTCTATAGGACAACTGTTTATCATAGCATAGATAGCTAACATCCTAGTATCATTCAGTTATTGTGAATCCATTTTTATTCTTCTTACTTTTATTCTTCTTATTTTTTATTTCCATTCTATAAATGGAAGGGAAATGTTTCAAAAAACCTACATGTTGCTCTTTTTAGTGATTCACATGAAGGCTTAAGCTTATTTGTAGATATATCTGTCAGATTTTTGCTCCTTAATACTCCCCTGTCCAGGCACGGTTAGCCTTCAGTTGCCCTTCTGGCAGCGTCTCTGTCTCAGCATGGGTCCTCCACAGGCTGCAGTCAATTAGGGGTGTTCCTGCCTTTGAATGTGTTACTCATGGCCACAGTCCCCTTGGAGGTATCTCCCCATTGTGGAGAATCTTTTTCCAAGATAGTGGCTCTAGCTGTGTCTCCTGTCCCTCATAGCTGCTGCTCTTTCTTGATTATGTTTGAGTAGAGGGAACATGAACTTTTCTGCCTGGTTGAAGTTTTCACATTCAGCGGTCTGTTTTGATATGTTTCACAAGCTTCTGAGACCATCTGGGTCTGGCACATTGCGTCCTCCCACACAGGTCATCCTGGCAGGGCCCTGCTTCCAAAATTGCCATTTATGTCTGCTATAAAGCAAAACATAACTATAACAATGGAGTACATACCCAGCCCTAGAATGGAACATTGTGCCTTCCCATGTAGGCTTGGTGAATTAGTGAAGGAATGTGAATGGTGACAAAATGTTTTGAATTTGGTCTCTGTTGAGACCTTGAGGTTGAGAACAGACAGGTTATTCATGAAATAAACAGATTGTGTTTGTTTGCAGTTTGCAAAGCCTGATGGGCTCAGAAAATGTGGGTTATGTCTACTAGACAAAGTCACTGCACATTTCCATTACAGATTCAGATAATCTCTTTGAAAATCAGTAACGTATCTACCCCATACTTGCACCTCAGAAAGAGATTTGTGCCTATTCAAGATTTTGAAAATGCATTCTTAAATGTTTTTTCACTCAGATGATTTTTTCCAGTGATAAATTCCTGCCAAATTAAATATTTCTGTGCTATATAGTGAGATGAGTGTTCAAAGCTAACTTCTAACATGATCATTTCCAGGTTCTTAGTTTAATATGATTTATCTACCTGAAAGAAGCAGTATGGTTGTTATCAGCCACCACTAATGAACATATGAAAATGACACAGTGTGTACTTCTACTGGCCAGTCATGCAGTCTAAATATAATCATATAAACCACTACAGCAGTTCTGGTACTCCTTGTGCCGTGATGAAATGAAAAGTCGCTAACAGATATGAGTGTACAGATTTAGTATAAAAGAATGTCTGTAAGCCAGCTGGCCTAATGTTTGTGCACTGTAAAGAGGTCAAAGGCCTTGTATGGTCTTAATAAATAGAATCAACTGACTTCATATGTATTTTGGCACTAATATGTGGCCTATGGCATCATTTCCTGAGGTTTAGTACAATATTAATAAAAAGGCTATTCTAGATTAGGTCCAAATCAGTGTTATGGTGGAGAATAGTTTTTCTCTTTGCTCAGTCGAAAAAAAATCTAAATTAAATGGAATAAGGCACAGCTGCTTATTGCATTACTTTGAAATACCCACACAAACACAAATCCTCATGTTAAGTTGAAGCTTACTTCATTTTATTTATTTCTCATTAGTTTGCTTTAAATCACTGACTTCTCTGGGAAGGAAAAAAATGAAAATAAGAAAGAAACAAGTTCTGCCCAGGCCAGAGGGGTGAATAAAGCACATGCCAACAATAACTCCAGGTTTAGCCTTTGGCTTTGAAACACCCTGAATTCATTACATTTGTTTGTGCAGACACTCTTAATCAGTTGTGACAACAAATTAAAGTCTGATTTAAATTAAAGCAAATCACAAAAAAATTAGAAGCTTCTTGTCTCTCGTATCACTTTCTAGCTCTTCATCCATTACTGGTCCACCTGCTATCTGGTGCTTCAGAAGGTTTATCTGTTAGACTTTCCTTTTGCCTTCAGTGAAGTATCCATTTTTTTCACAGTACCATGTGGGGGGCTTACACATTAACCACTGCTTGACCTGCTTTCTTTCAGTCTTTTACTTTAGCTCTCAGAGGAATATATACCTCTTGATTTCTTATTTAACCATCCTAAGACCTTGTTCCACACCCTCATTAGCTATTTCACTGAAAAATTTTATAAAAGCTTCTCTGAAAGACATAATTTTAAAAAAATCTTTTTTCCTACTGTAATGCATTATACCTCAGTAATGAGCTGTGTTATGACTCAGTGTATGACTTATGTATCCATCCCAGAGATCCATTCTTCATTTAAGAGAGCCTAAAATCCTGTCTTACTTATTATTTTATCTCACTTTTTCTCGTTGGTAAATGTCAAAGGCAACTTTATATTTAAATATGGAAAAATTAATATGAAAGTGGGTATGGGAAGAAGAAGCTAGGACACTGTATCATTCATTAATCAGTGAAATTCGTACTTCTCTGTCTGAAGTTTACAAGATATCTATGTTCAAATTAAATTATATTTAAGACTATTTTGAAAAATGAAAGGACCATATCTTTTTAAAGCCTTTTCACCAGAATGGATTTTATAGAATGAGTGTGTATATGCCTTTGTGTGTACAAGGTTATGATGGCTGAAGGAGGAAAGACAAAGAATTTACAATTTCAATATTTACAGGTTAAAAATCCTTTAGTTAAGATAAGGCAATAGCTTACATTCAATGTCTCTTTTTAATTTTTTAATAATAAATACATAATTTTGGATTTAGAGGGTGGAGTTAATTTCCTAAACTTGATTGCCTAGTGGTTTTATATATGCCACAATGTATCCTGTTTTGCTTCCAGCTGCAAATGAATTCTAACATGTTTTTAAAAAGATTTATAAGTGAGAAGGAAGTGATGTTGCCAGTGGTAAAAAAATATTAATTTTGAATTTTCAGTGGCTGTATGGTGAGCTGGTATTATTAACACATGTGCCAGCTTTAGAATGATGGAGGTTTCAAAAAGTTTGTTTTCTATCATTTTGCTATAGTAAGGTATGACTTATACTGACTTGCAGATGAAGCTAGGGTAATTTAGAAACTATACAGAAAAATTAGGAAACTGCTGTAGTCTTATGAATGATGCTTTTTAAATCATTATAACTGGTGAAACAGATGCAACACACTCCTTTTTTAATCAGACTTGAGGTCACACATAATTATGGTATCTTCAGTGCCCCTGCTAAATCACTGGAGTTACAATAAGGATTTATAAGATGAACTCTTCTAAGACTTAGGCCTTGGCAGGTAATACAGATTATGAAAATGTGAACAAAAAGGTTTTTTTACAGACTTGACTCCAGGCCTCTGGAAGAAATATGAAATACTGTGAAATTTATTTAATATAAACACCTTGTACCTGTAGAGTGCTACATACTCTTGATGCTTTTCTTCTTTTTTCAAAACTAAAAAATAAAAAAAAAATAAAAATCTTAAAATATACTTGCAAAGAATTGTTTTCAGTAAAGTATACAGAATTTGAGCCAGCTTGATACTAGTTTCTTATGTAGCACATTTCTTAAAATTACTCACTTTGTGGAGAAGAGTGGTTTTAGGGATACTGGCTAACAAATGACAAAGTGAAAAAAGATCTCTCATCACTTGCAAGGATTGCACTTCTTAAGATTAATCAACAAATAGATTCATCAGTACTTACAAGGACACAAAATTGTCTCACAGAAACACTTTTGTATGTCCTAGGAAGAAAATTACACTGAAAAGGGGCCAATATTCAATTTCTAGTCATGTGTAATAAGTGAATTAAAGATTAGAAAATATTCAAGTCAGTGAGCTGTTTCATGATTCTCTGAACAAATGAAGTATACAATTCTAGTTTTAAGTTCCAAACTAGGTAAATGGTTTTCAGTCTTCATCATTCCTAATTATGTTGTGATTTAATCAATCCACTTGATAACCGGTAGCATTACTGGCGTAAAGAAAGCAGGTTATTCAAGAAAACTTTCCTGGCCATATTTCTCCCATAGCCTCTCAAGTCTGTTTTTGGCTTGATATGCCATCTCAAATGGCTTAATCTCTCCCAATAATATACTGAAAAATGTAATTATTTTTGGAGGAGAATACAGATGTTTTCTGGGTTAACTGATTTGAGGTCCAGCTTAATGGAAACAAACAGAAACTGAGATGTTATTTGAGAAATGTAATGAAATGTTATGGATTGGGTATCCCCCTGACGTATCAGGAATAATAACAGCAATGCCAGTAGTTTGTGATCCTAGATTCGTTTGACATTAAAATTAATTCCTGCATGACTTTTTCATAGATGAAGATAAATGATAAAGGATAGTACTATGGAGAAGAGAAATATATGAAGTCATAATTGAATAGATGATGTTTTAAGCATTCATTCTCCATTTAGTCACAGATTATGTTGATGTGAGTGGAGAAAAGCAATTCAGAAGGTAAAGAAATAACTGATTTCCTTTTTTTGATCTATTGATTTGTTTGTGTAGTTCCACTAAGTAGAAGTGGAAGCAAATATGCTGCCAAAATGTTCCTAGTGTTAAAAGGAAGCAACATTTATTTCACATGTCCGTATTGATATTTTAATTCTTGTCAAAGAGTTCAAAATATGTCTAAACTAGAAAAGAGATAAAATTGCATTTAAGTGCCTTGATAAACTCTTTTCAGAGCTCACAGAATACTGCTAGGAAATTTCTTAGCTTATGTGCGTGGTATTCATGTGAAGTATGAGATTGCTTTACTCTATTGGTCTTTATTCAAATATGTCTGAAGTCATTCCAGAAGATCAGTAAAACCGAATGAATTACAAGATCTTCAGAGTACTCTAACTTTCTGTCATATTTCTAGTATTTCTGATGTTTTTAATATTCTATGTTGAACAGGTACATTGACTAATCAGTTTTCTGAGAATTGCTGTTCAATTTGATAATGTTATAACAAAAGTTATTTACAGGAAAGTCCAAAGAATACAGGTATCAAATAAGATATCCTTTTATCTTTCATGTACTGACTGAAGAAATAACATTAAACATAGAGATCCAGATTTGTCATCCATTTTATATCTTCCCTTTCTCTAAAACAAAATGATGTTCCGGCTCTGGAGAAAGATGCCATTAGCTTGCTAGTTGTGCTATTGCTTGACAATTATACATAAGGATGTCCTTCATTTGTGTTTACTGGTGTTTTATACATGGGTGAAATTGCAGCACAAAGCATGGATGACTGTAAAGCACTTCTTACAGACAAAATATTTTTAATTTCTATGCTAGAAACATTTCTGTGTATTTTTCAGGTAGTTTGGCAGGTTGGCTTTACACTTCAAACCTTGTGATGATTTCTGTTCTACCTTGAATATTAACTTGCTTCTTGTTTTTATGGAAAGTGAAAGAGATGTCCTTGCAAGTCAAAAAGAACTAGCATGCCATAGAAAAAAATGTTGATTTGGCAAAACATCTTCTCTGGAGTATAAAATTATTTTTAGAATTCTGATACACAGCTTTGGTAAATTACAGGTTTTCATTTTTTACCATAAGAAAGTATTCTGAAGTTGACTGAAATTTACTCAAATAGCATACTGAGGAAAACAGAGAAGTTTTTGATTTTGCTAAAATAAACTAGGAATAGTCTATTTAGGTTTCATGATCTAATATATAATTATAAGACAAATAATTGGAAATTTTATTACAGTTCAGTTGTGTGCGCTAAAATAGCAAAGCCTATGTAAAAAAATATTGTGTATACAACATTAAAAATTAATTTAAAAGTGACACTTTCCAATAAACTCAACATCTGTCTCCCAAACCTAATAAAAACGTATCTACAGCTATGCTTATAAAAATCTAAACCACCATCTATTATATTATCTGTGTGAAAAAATTCCCTTAGCATTATTTTTCCTCTTCACTTAACTTGTTGATTAAAACCATCCTCAAGGAAAAGTTTGGGGGCTTGTTTGGCTTTGATTTTTTTTTTTTAATCCATGAATTTTAGTCATGCAAAATTGGTAGTAATAATAAATAGGAAATAAGAAAGTTATTTTGCCAACAATTATGACTGCACTAGTATTAATCACATTCATAGGACACTTAGAGATGGAGAACTGAGATAATTTTAGACTTTTGCATGTTTTTTTTTCTTCGTCAAAATTCAGATCACATTACAAATTTTCATCACTTTATCAAGTTCTGAAATTTAATCACTGCTTGGGAGCCTTTACAGTTCATGGAGACTTCAAAGAGAAGTTCAGTCAGCCATCATGGAACTTCCCCAAGCTAAATGATACATAACATTAAATGCACCCCATAGTTCAGAGGACTGCTACCTGAGTGGGAAAATCATGTTTTTCCTTTCCATTGGAATTGAGTCTGGAGTTCTGTCTTCAGGGCAGTCAGCCTTGAAAGGACAGATTATTCTTGGGTGAAAGTAAGCTTGTTTTCACTTGTTTTACTCTTTTCTTATGCAATGGCAGTTAAGTTCGCAACTGCTGAAATCTGCACCTAAAATACATGTCCGCAAATATTTAGTCCAAGATCAGTGCCATTACTCCATTGCTCTCACTTTCAGACCTGTGCACTAACCAGAAGTCTAGAAGGTATCAGCAAGAACTAACTGGAAGCTGTAGTTCTAGATGTTTATAGTGAAAAAATGTCAGGAGGGGAAGGAAAACCACTTTACATGTAGTGGATTTATGTACCTCTGAAATTAAGTGGCTGATTTTCAGATAATTCTTATTTTAAATTCCTATCTAGGAGGGGAATCTAGACCCTTGTAAATGATAGATACTCATAACTAATATGTTCAGTGACTAAAAGGAGAAAATCATAGAATCAGAGAATGGTTTGAGTTGGAAGGGACCTAGAAGATCATCTGGTTCTGATCCACCCTGTCATGGGCAGGGACACTTTCCACTAGAGCAGGTTGCTTAAAGCCCCATCTATATGAATATACATATATAGTATAACTATGCATAGCTTTAAGAAACATGTTGCACAACTGATTTTTTTCCATAAAAACATTACATTCCCTTACAAAAGTTAATGGTCCTAGAACATGAATTGGTTAATTTTAATCAACATCATATCAATTCATTTGAAAACTAGGGTTGCATTTTACTAGTTTAAACTACTACAGTCATGAAAGAGGTTCTATAATAAATGTATTGGAGCAAATGACACATAACATTTTAATGTTTAATGTTTTTAAAAAGATAATAAAATCAGAAAGGAAAAAAAAAAAAAAAAGAGGCCACTCTTTCAGAATAGAACCGTGTATTTGTCTTTGAAAATGCTGCTGGTCTGCAGTTGTATGGAATTCACAGACACTCAACACATTCCAAGACTGAACTGTTTATTTAGGCGTCTGAATATAGACTGAGGATTTTTTAAGTGCCATTTCTTCCTGATCGGTTGTTCTTAATGTGTCCTTTTTGCCCAGCTGATCTTTTGGAAGAAGAAAACAGAGGAATGTTAGCAATCAAGCCGTGGCAGTCACATTTGCAAAGTTCGGCATATAGTAGTGACAGCAATGATGCTTTCTGTAGGTGGGGCTGGAGCTCATTTTAGACCCTTGCCTGGTGCTGAACTGTATGGTGTAAATCCTCTGCAAACAAACTTACTATTAAAAATATCCAGCTCTAAAGAATGCTTGCTTTCTGTGTTGACAGGATTTGTTGCTTGCTTTGGAAATGTTTTGGAAATTTTACTGTGAAAGTGTAGTTACCAATTTGTTTCTAGTGATCTGAACTAGAAAGAAAGCATGGCTTTAAGTATGTAACAAGGATTAGTTCTCCCTTTGATCCTCTGAGAGTTAATGTGGGAAGAGCACTTTTAAAATCAAATTCTCTCCAGCAACTTCAATCAATTACTTTAAAGTGCTTTTATTTGTAAGCTATGTTTTATTTTCCTCCTGTAGGCAAATGAAAGAAAAACCTGTTGGAGACTAAAGAAGTTTGTAAGCCTGCCATCTGTTATTAAGAATGCGCTTACAAAGTTATTTATAATATTCTTCTAATATTAAGAAGGATCTGTGCTATAAGCTATATTCTTCAGGGTTTTTTTCC
The DNA here is from genome assembly GCF_000696875.1 of Nestor notabilis. NCBI lineage: Eukaryota > Metazoa > Chordata > Aves > Psittaciformes > Psittacidae > Nestor > Nestor notabilis. The sequence continues at coordinate 13,821 of NW_009934217.1, read as the reverse complement.
TCTCCAGACATCCTTCCTAGCTATGTTTACTAATCAGACTTTAGCCTGTGACTGAGGAAGGCACTATCTTTCTAGTTACTTGTATCCAAAGCAGAGGTCTGTAACATGTAAAAAATCAGTATATAATTAAAAAGAGCTTGCCTTGAACTCAGCTGGAAGCATACCGAAGTTGTAACTAACAACAGTATGTTAAGTATTTTGTATCATTGTGGTAACACAGCTAGCTACAGTTTTAGAATCACAGACTAGTTTGGGTTAGGAGAGACTTTAAGGATCATTTAGTCCAACCGCCCTGCCAAGGGCAATGACAGCCTTTACTAGACCAGGTTGCTCAAAGCCACATCCAACCTGTTACTGTTCAGCAAACTGACCTGGCTCTGTATGAGAAAAGTGCTTGTTCTTCTTTACACAGATACAGGCTCCACTGGATGTCAATTGAATAGTATATGGGTAGCCTCAAAGCGCTCTTGTGGAAGATGTGTCAAGCACAGTTGTAGACGTCCTTGGTAATTCTTTGGTGCTGAATAAATATTAAGTAGAGTATTATAATTACCCCAAGAAAAGTCTTTGTCCTATGAGTTCATTGGCCATTCCAAAAAGACGGATAGATGCTAGTGGGCAATGATAACCCTCTAAGAAACAAGAATGGGAGACATAAAAAAATGTCTGTTGACACTCTTTGTCCATGCCAGCAACATTCTGTCCCTAGTGATTTACTGCCTGTAAATAAAAATGTTTCCAGTAGTGATTGGTTCCTTGGGGGACTTTCAAAATTGCTGTTTATTAACATGAAAGATCAATCTCACTAGTGCCTCATACATTCTTCCCTCCAGATTTCATTTCATGGCTTCAAATTTTCATATCAATATGTATTTTGAAAATGAGATGCCTCATAAAGCAAAGAAAGATAGAGACCCAGAAGGGCCACTTCCTAGTTCATTTAAGACCTTTAAAGATGGAAGGTTTGATCTGGAGAAGGTCCTCTGGGTCCTGACTAAAATTTGTTCTTGCTGAATGACAGCAGCTGCATCAGTTCCCAGTTCAGTGTGAAAGCTGAGTAACTGAGATCAGCCCTTCAAAGAGCTCACTGAAGGATTAAGTGAACACTGACAAGAAAAGACAAATGTAGTTAGCATAATAGATTAAAGAATCACACTTAAGTTCAAAAGTGGTGTTAGTTTAAAAACCTAAATTCGCTCCTGTGAAAGCACAGATGTGAATGGTGAAAGGTGTTGGACAAAGGTCAGTACATACAATTGACTACCTTGAGTGAGCTGAAACTTAAGCCCAGATTCATTCCATGTATCTCACTCTGTGGTGCATCATCATATGCTTTATCACTATAAAGTTGTCCAATATGTATAATTTACCCTGCACCTTCTCTGACTAATCTGAAGTAGCTGGAGACAAAAATATTACTTTTGACCATAAAAGTAATCTGCTAAAAAAAGAATTGAAGACAGAATTCATTCTGTTATTTGACAAAATGAAGGAGTATTTTATGCTTCTCCTGTATAGGCAAACTTCAGTAGTTCTTTAGAGAGATAACCGTAATGTATTTACAAGTATGCCTTTCACTGTACATGATAACTATACAGAAAAATATTATTCATTATCTACATATAAAAACCTTCTAAATATCTAACCAACAAACTATTTAGCATAGAATGCTAAATTAAATAAATTAGTATTTTGCATCATGCAGAATTGTGTTAGACTTACTCATCTATTCCAAACATGTTTGAATTAATGAATTCTTTACTACTGGTCATTTTCTGTTTAGTTGGTTTTGGAGAGTTGTTTATTTGTTTTGGTTTGGCTCATTTTGGTTCATTTTGTTGCGGTTTTTTAATTTGTGTGTGTGGGGGGGGTTTGGTTGGTTGGTTGGTTCGTTTTGTTTGGGTTTTGGTTTGTTTTTTTTTAATTTGTTTGGGGTTCTTGTTGTTTTTTGTTGCTTTTTCTTTAAACTAAAATATTCTAAGCTAGTTGAATTAAACAGGGGAAGTCATTGAGTGGAAAAAGATGAGGATTATCATTCAATGCATGCATTATTTTTAATGAGATTTACACCATTAGTTATCTGTCTTTATTAGGTCAGGGCATTGTTACTTCTCAGTTGAACCTCCTGTCAGGAAATCAGATGTATCTGTTGAAGTGGGAGATAGTGCAGCCCATTTTACAAATCCATTTACAAACAGTAATAAGAACAGCAAATGGTTGAATAGAAAAGTTGTGGGGGTTTGGTGCTGTTTTTATTTTTTTGTGAGGATATTTTTTTTTCTTTTTCTTTAATTAAAGTTGTACCTAGCAAATTCCTTTCACTTGCAATTTTTCATAGAATCATAACTTCATAAATACCAGGTTGGAAGGGACCACAAGGATCATCTGATCCAACCTTTCTGAGCAAAGCATGACATAGACTTGATGTCCCAGCACGTTGGCCAGCTGAATCTTAGAAATGTCCAGTGTTGGTGAATCCACCACTTCCCTGGGGAGATTATTCCAATTGTCATTGTGAAAAATTTTCTTCTAATGTCCAGTCAGAATCTTCCTGGGAGTAACTTGTGCCCATTACCCCTCATCTTTTCCATATGACTCCTTGTAAAAAGGGGGTCTTCTTCTTCTTTGTAACCCTTTAAATACTGGAACAGTATTTTCTTTAAGATTTGAAGTCTTAAAATAGTTTATCTAAAGGCTTTTATTTCCTAATATGTCCATGACTGATGTTCGATTTTTTTTCCTAAGTACATCAGCAGGTTTTATGCAATTATTATGCAAGTACATACATCCAAACCAAATTATCTTCCTGAGCCAGTAGCAGTTTGTGTTGTAATAAAATATAGAAGCTTTGTCTTTTATAGCGGGGCTGGCTGAGGAGTAACTTTTTTTTTTTTTCTTTAAGTTCTCTCTTCTCATTTTATCTGCTTCAAATATAGCTTCCTGTCAGAAACAATAGTAATAGAAGCTAAAGTTTTGGAAGGTGGAATTGTTGGTGTAGGTTTGCCACTTTTCTCTTCTGTTGACTATATTAGGTGACAAATTATTGCAATGAAATTACTATTGATCTCTCTGCATTATCCTTAGTAACAAAACGAGATTGGGAAAGGTTATATTCTGTAGCATGTCTTCCTTGTCTTGGACATAAATAAACTAGAACACAATAAAGATATTATTTGGATTGTTTTTCCACTGTTCAGCATTTCTCAAAGTTGGGGAAAGAAGGACAGTGTATGCTTATGCATGTATTCACATATTATAGGTATTTTTTTTATTCATTATTCAGCTTTCTTTGACTACTAAGGAAAACAGAAGTTACAAAATCATGAACTGGTGTAAGACAAATGGTATTCTTTCCTTAATTTCACTCATTTTGATCATTTTGATCAAATTGAAGGACTTTCACTCCACTCCATAAGACCAAAAAGTAAAAAGAGTTGGTGAGACCTTAATTCTTGCCGCTTTACTCTGCTGTTAATGGAAACTACAGATTGTGCAAAATATCTCTCAACTTGCTTTTCTCCAGAAAATCAAGCTCAATCCAGTAACAATTTCATCTGGAAAAAATGGGAGATACAAGAAAAATCAGTTTTATTACATACTTTGTCTCTGTAATTGCTGACTGTAAGTGATCAAAGTGAAGGAAAAGCCCAGAACAACTTGGTTGTTCCCTTTGATAACTTTTAGCCAAATTATCTGATACAATTTGATAGATTTTTTCATGCTTTCCATCATGATTAGTAGAAAGAATGAAGAGAGTTTTATGTCCTCCCCACTGCATATAGTGGGAGGATAACCTGTGTAACAGGAAGAAGAAAAATAACTCCCTCTCATAAATTTACATGGAAAAAATGTACCCACTCGTTATATCCCCTGAACTTTGAGCAAGAATCCAACACTTCACTTCTTATGTATTCCTGGAAGGTTCTCCTTTTTATACATTTTTGTTATAGTTAATGACCATTTTTTCTCCTTTAATTATCTACATGGATTAGTAAATTATCTCTCTCATTCTCCTTTCATGACAAACTGCCACATGTGTAGTCTTACCTTCCCAGTGAAAGAAATGGACTCCAGAAACACTCTTGCTTATGGTACTCTGTTTTGGTCCTCTGAAGGTGATTTGGTCAGATCATTCTCATATGTTTGGAAATACCTTGATGACATTTTGGATAACAGATTCATTCCTGAAGAGGAAGATGGAGAGATATGTACCATTCTTCCACTTATAAGTTGTTTTCCAAACAGACTGAACATACTAAACACAAATATATTTTGATTTTTGAATATACTTAAACATACGATTATCTGAGGTTAATGGAATCATCCACATATGTTAGATGGATATATATCTAAATGAAGTACTAAACAGACAATACTTGTCTGTCTATGTCTCAACAACTGTACTTACAAACAAATTCTCCTTACAGGGATTAGAGGTCAGAAAATCTTGATGGATAATGTTCTTGTGAGAATGATTCCAGTGTGACTTTCACAGTAAAAGCAAACCCAAGAAAGATTAAAAAACCTCTCAGTCTTCTTGTTGACTGAAACTGTCAGGTACCTTGTAGCTCATAGAAAAGTAGATGTTTGAGGTAGTTACATAATCGCTTCCTAAAATATTTTATGTTGATATGAATAACACAATTTCTCTTTAGATATAAATTTTTCACAGCCACAATCTCACCAAATATCACACCACATCTCCCTTGTTTCCTCAAACTATATTGCTTTAATTATTCTGGCAGAAGTAATATCTAAAGTCAATGAAAAATTTAGTACAATGATACTTCAGTTCCCAGTCCTTTAAATAGTTCTTTATAGTTTGATAAAGATTTAGGTACTATCTGATGGTTTAAAATGATAGAAGTTCTGACAATAAGTCTTATTTATTGAGTCTTTAAAAGTATAAAAATAGATGATGTATACAAGAGGAGCACCACAAAATAAGATGAATACAGATGTAAACAACAAAAACCATAAGCTGTCATTCTCTTTGAGAGGAAAAAAAAAAAATAATTTGTGTAATAATTTATTGGTTGGTTCATAATTTGGTCCCATTTATTTGTATTCACAGTTTAAAGCATAGTTTTCAAGTGTAATTCAGACTACATGGATTATTCTGATTACATGCACCTTGATTTCTTACAGTATTCCATTAACTGCAGCTCTGTGGTTTTTCCTTCCTATTTGTTTTATTGGAAGAAAATGGATTTCAGATGGTATAAAACAAGAAGAAGAGCAGGAAGAACATGGACCTGGATTAATAAGAATTGAGTACAACCTCATAGTTCAAAATAGAAGGTCACATGTTTAGAAACTAATGGACTGACAAACAGTTGCTGTAATCTCGGAAATGATCATAAAGAATGACATCAGAAGAGTCATCACAGAGTGATTAATACTGATCCCAAGGTAATGAAAAGGCAGATTTGGTCTTAGAACATTTCAGGAAACGTTTTCTTAGGAAACAGAGGAAGTATTACTTTCAGTTCATGAGGCACTGTCAATGTTTCTTCTGGGATTTTATATGGGTTTTTTGGCTCACTTATATTCAGAAAGGTGAATATAACTGTACAAAGACACTAAAGAGTGGACATAAAAAAAGAATAGAATAGTTGTCCTAAGAAGAGTGCCCAGAAAGATAAACAGTTGAGAACAGATCTTATCTGGTGCTGTTGGAACATAGTAGTATGGACTAGTTGTGAACAAATTTAGTCTAAACATTTCCAGTTGTTGGAATCATGAGGCTCTGTAATGGGTTTTCAGTGGGAACAGGAGAGTCAAAACAGCTATATTGATTTAAGATGGATCATGATTGTTATACCAAAAGGAATATATACTGTAATTATTCATTAGGGCATTTGGGCACAATAAGCCAGGAGTTGTCTTCAAACGATAGTTTTCTAGCCTGAATTATGACCCAAATTCAGAGTAGCCCAGTCTTTTTAAACTGTATTTTGATGTCATCTTTACTGCCAAACCTCCTCAGTTGCTTCTGCAGCATTATAGTAGGTTATTTCACCTCAAATGAGATTTGAAATCCCTAAAAAATTGTCAGTACTTGAAATGCTTATGAAGGACTTCACTGAACAAAAAATAACACTGTTTCAGCATTAAAATTCAGAATCAAGTGACACTTCACACTTTTTTCTGTTAATTTTAACACAGTTACTCTGTTATCTTTAAATGTGTAGAACAGAGAGAATTTTACATATTCTACAGGAATGAGTATGAGACATCTTAATCAGGTGTAGTAGTCTATGATAATCTATTCCTACTTTAGTTTTGTTAACATGATACATTGAAGTAATTAATGCTGTCATGGATTACCTATGTACACTCTTCATGACAAAACTTATTGATATACCTATCATTCTTCTAAAATCTACTCATTGTGAATATGTTAAAACAGCATTCCATTAACAGGTTTGCTAAATAAAATAACGTCAGCCAGAGAGTTTGCAGATTTCTCAGCTCTTAAAATATCTAATCAAGAGAACGGCACTCATGCATTTTGGCACTAGACTTATAAATTATGCATAACACAGCATAACATTAAAACATTAACATAATTTAACAATACCAATGTATCAGTTCCTAAGTGCAAGAAATAAAGGTGTTGTATCTGAGTATCTTGACTTGATTCAGCTAGTTTGTACATGTTTAAGATTCACAGTAATAAGAATGATTAATTAAAAGTTTTGGAACTTTGCTTATATCCCCTTAATGTTTTTGTTTAACCATATAGCAGATTTTTTTATTTTTTTTTGTTTTACATAAAAGCCTTTCATTGTTGATATTTTGGTTTAGGTCCAACTGACACACTATGTCATTTTCTAACCTGCAAAACTGTACAATTAGACAAGTCTAGCTGCTTTAAACAGACAATAAATCTGTGGATTACAGCTAATTCCATTCGGATTGTTTCCAAAGTATTTAAATACATGTATGGGCCATCATCATCAAAGATACTTGAAGTAGTTAGTCTAATATTTACCAGAAGAAAATAGATAATACTTTCCTTTATGTGTGATGATTGTCACACTAATAGTATTCCTAGTGGTTTCAAAATCTAGGGAGAATGTTTTTGCAGTTCAAGTGTCTAGCCAAGAATATAGAAGATGGTGTAATCAAGTGGATTTTTTTGCAGAATTGGAAACATAGATCTTGGACCAAGATAAGTATTTCTTAATGTTCACCTGACTTTTTTTTGGTTGGTTGGTTGGTTTTGGTTTTGTTTTTTTTTTTTTTTTGTTTGTTTGTTTAGTTTTGTTTTTGTTTTTGTTTTTTTTTCCTATTGTCTCAGTCATAAATAGACCACTGGGAAAGACTTTTCTGTTACACATGTCGACATTGCAACTATGTGTAATATGCCCGTAACTGATCTTTCAGGCTGTACGACATCACCTTATGATGCCATGGTCTTAGACAGAGAACCAGAGGAATAACTATGCTAAAAAAAACCCCACATTTTTTTTTGACCTTTTTTCCCAAGGTAATTAAATAGACTTTACTGTGAAATTCCTTGTTTCTGTACAATCACTCCTAATGCCAGTGTTATGAGAGGGTGGTATTCTATTTTATTGTATGAAACATGACATAAAATGACACCAAAAAAGTTCAAACTAGTATAAATCAACTTCATCTGACCATATACAACTTACCTTTATTATCATATCTGTCTGCAATTATATCCATTTTAGATGAAGGAGAAAACAAACATAAAACTTAAACTTTCTTAACACTGTTAGATTTTGACTCTTCTCTGACACAGTCTGCTAAGACAAAAAAGGTAAAAAGACATCCATTTCTGTCATGTTTTCTCTAGAAGTAAGAAAAAAATTAATTCGTGAACTATGCGCATCCAGCGTTGGTACTTACTGTTAGCAATTCTGGTTTTTATAATCACCAAGGTTCATTTAGACAATGACATCAGCTTTGCACCCTAAAAGCATAGATTTGAGCTCAGCATCTTCTAAGGCATTATAAAATAACCTTACACTGCTTGGTGTGCTCTCAGACACCCAAATCCTCTCTGTCTAAAATATAATTAAATATTTTTCTGTAAGAATGTAAATAAATAGCATGATTATACAGCACAACAATAAAGGTACTCTTGCTGGAATTGCTTTTCAGGAAGAAAAAGTCTTCAGTTTATGTCCTTGTTCTAGAGTGCTTCAGTATTTTTTATTCAAGACCGATTTTTTTTCTTCAAGGTTGATGAGATAAAATCCTGAAGAATGTGCTCATCAGCATGCAAAGGTCATTCTCCTTATTATTGCTTTCCTGAGGCTTCAGGACTTTTGTATCCTCAGCTGTACTGTGACATAGATTTTGTAGAAGAGGTTGTTACAAATCTCAGCTATAGCTCAGCAGATGCGTACAAATTTGTTTAGGCAGAAGAGGGCATTGAACACAAATCTAATTTGTTAGACAAGTATTGTAACTCTTGCCGTATCACAAAATCTAGGCAGGAGTAACATCACAACAGTTAAAGGCTGCTCTCATTTTAAAAGAAAAGAAAAACCTACTTATATTTATAAAAATGATTCATTCCAGCCTTAGACAAGTGTCTAAGTTTAGGGGAGAGGCAGAATTTTAAAAATGTTTTTCTTTTGGACTTTTCTTGTCATCTGTTAGACGTGTCTTATGCTAAGGATGCTGTCTTCTATGCATCAACTAAGTAGACGTTGCTATAGTTAGAACTGAAAGATGAACAATTCCATATGGGGATTTAGTCCAGCTTCTAATAGGTATACAAGGCAGGGGAAATAAATCCTTGAAAGTACATTTATTGAAAAAAAATAAGGTCATTAACTCTTAGATAGCTCCAATTAGGTATGATGAATGCTACCTTCATTGCACAAGGAATTTAGGTTCATAATTCATGTTTTCACATTTCAGTTTCCAAAAGAGGTACCTAATATTGTGTTCCACACTACTAAACCCAGGACTGTTGTGGATTTCAGTATTTGAAAAAAAATACAACCACCCAAAATTCTAAATTTATAATGTGCAGCTCTATACTCAGAGGACAATTGTGGGAGTGGAAATGATTATCAGGCTTACACCTTAAGTGTTGTGAATTCAAAGTTACATTCATTGAACAATTCAGAAAGTAGTCTCAATTCTCTGCACATAACAAAGATTACAAGTTCCAGTGAACGGAAGCTGAGAGCATGGACATATATTTAAAGAGTATGCCGTAATTCAAGGTGAAATGGACCATAGCTGTACAGTAACATCATTTAGTTTTGCAATTTCCAAACTTTTGCATACTTCACATTCAGCTTCAATACATAAACAAATACATGCAGATAGATTCCCCACACATATTTATTAGGACAGCAGAAAGTATTTTTTAAAACTTTCCATCCTATCCTTCTGTAAATGCTTCTCTTTTTAAAATTATCTTTATGATATTGAATTACTTTTTTTTGTCAATGAATAAATGTGCCTTCAGAATAAGCTATGGACTATTAAAATACTGTAAATGGAGCTTTAAAATGGAGAACCAAATGAAGAATTAATACGAGTAATTTCTATCACTGAAATTATCTATCTACAGTTTTCTAGCCATTTGTTCCTGTCCACTTTGCATAAAAACTACACACAGTGGTATTAATATAATGTATTCCATCATATTCTTACAGCATCTTTTCTCTTTTCAAATTAACTTTTAACTTAATGTTCCATTACATATTTGGCAGAGGAAATACACAAGTACAAATCAGGGGTGTACATATCTTTACATCTCCTGTATTTCTGAACTATATGTGTTAGCCTCAGTGACTCTCTAGTGGACAAATTTTGATCTTGCACTAAGTTATAGACAACACAGCCCATAAGGAATAATGGAAGCTTCAAAACTGAAATAAACTGGCATAGAGGCTTATCACTACTGTTTCTGATATGGTGGCAGTTTCCAATAAAACTTGAAATATAGTATTTGATAGGAATTCCAAATACAGCAAAGTGATTAGGAGTGAATTATTGGGACTTTTGAATTGCAGTTTCTTATCTCTACCTGCTGAAGTCTGAGTAAACATTATTGGGTTTTTTCTATCAATTGAAAGGTCTCTTAAGTGTTATGTCAGCTATGCTAAATTTACATGGACCTAAACATGTAAAACATGTAAATACATGTAAATAAACATGTTAAATAAACATGGACCTAAATACAGTTCTGAAAGTGAAGTCTAAACCCAGGTCATCTGCCTACTCCACTGGTTTTGTGAGACCTGCCTGCTCAAGTACAAAAATACATTCATTGAATTTTCACTGTGGGTAATAGCTCTGCTAATACTAGAGAAACTCTGTTAATATGTAGTAGGTAAGGATGCTGCATTGGCTGCACTCAATGTATTAACAAAAAGCCTTAAAATAAAATTGGAGCACTGAGACTTGTTTTATGTAATCTAAAGCTAAGGTAGCATTCAAAAAGCAAGGGATTTTTTGAGAAGAGGAACTGAAAAATCAAAAATTTAATAAAACCTTCTGTTGCAGTAATTCTCATACAGGCTTCCTTAACTGCTGAGGTGAAGTTCTGTGCCATAGATCTGTTTGAGCTAGAGTGAAAGTTGAGTATATGTCCCTCTTGAGCACATGCATATATAGGACAGGTTGCCATTACTGAAATATGGTATGGCCTTCTCCTACGTGTTCCCACTTTAAGTATTATCTATTAATATTTATGTAGCATTCATATAGGAATATTGAAATTATCTAAGAAGATAAAATTCTAACTGCTTCTGTTTCATATTTAGACTCTTGCATTAGACAACAAAAGTGTAAAAAATCCTCTTTTAAAAAACATTGGAAATAAAGCTGTATGCACAGCAGGCATGATTATAATGAAGGCAGAGAAACACAGCAGAAGTGAAACAAACAGGCAGACTACTATGCTGGTAACCACAACTTCTTTATTTTAAACCATGGGCAGTAGTTACATTAAATTAGGTCATAAGTAGAAACCTCATACAAAAACATCATCAGTTCTGCATTAGAGAGATTCTACTCTTTACGCCCCACAACATATAATCTCTAGTGTTGTTTTTGTTAGTTAACTTAATATTTTCATCTTGGTTTGTTTGTGAGTTTTTTCATATTTGTCTGATGTTCGAAAGGGTAGAAACTTCCAGTTTTCTAATATCATGTCGTGGTTTAAGCCTGGCCGGTAACTCAGAACCATGCAGCCTTTTGCTTAATTCCACCTTCCTCCCCCCTGCTCCCAGCAGGATGGGGGGTAGAACTGTGTCCTGGGTTCTGCTACAGCAGTCATTTTTTTTCTCCTTCTTAGTAGCGGGTGCAATGCTGTGTTTTTGACTTTCAGCCTGGGAACAACACTGATAACACCAATGTTTTTAGTTGTTGCTAAGTAATGTTTATTCTGACCAAGGACTTTCTCAGTCTCATGCCCTGCCAGGGAGGAGGGGAAGCCGGGAGGAAGCAGAGACAGGACACCTGACCAAAACTGGCCAAAGGGGTGTTCCATACCACAGCACATCATGCCCAGTATATAAACTGGGGAGAGTTACCTGGAAGGCCAACATCGCTGCTCAAGTCAGGCTGGGTTTTGCTCGGTGGGTGGTGAGCGGTTGTATCCTCTCCCCTTGTTATTTCTCTTACCATTATTATTGGTAGCAGTAGCGGTTTGTATTATACCTTATAATGGAGTGCTGTTAGCTCAACCTGTGGGAGTTACATTCCTCCAATTCTCCTCCCCATCCCTCCAGGAGCAGGGAGAGGAAGAAAGGACGGGGTAGTGAGCGAGTGGCTGCGTGGTTCAGGGTTGCCAGCTGGGCTTAAACCACGACAAACTGAAAGAATAACTCCCACGGGCTGAGATAACAGCAGTCCAGTAACTAAGGTATAACACAAAACCACTACTGCTACCACCAATAATAATAATGATAAGGGAAATAACAAGAAGAGAAAGAATACAATTGCTCACCACTCGTCGACCGATACCCAGCCCGACCTGAGCAGCGATCTGGGCCTTCCGGGTAACTCTCCCCGGATTATATACTGGACATGACGTGCTGTGGTATGGAATACCCCTTTGGCTAGTTTGGGTCAGGTGTCCTGTCTCTGCTTCCTGATCACCTTCATGGCCTTAGTCTGAACTCCATCCAAAAGGTCCATGGCCTTCTTGTGTTGGGGGCCCCAGAACTGAACACAGTACTCCAGATGGGGTCCCACAAGATCAGTCTATATGAACTGTAGTTTCTTACATTAGGGTAAAAGCACCTCTGCTACGAAGGTAGGCTGGGAGCTGGGGTTGTTCAGACTGGGGAAGAGGAGGTTCCAAGAAGGACTTAGAGCAGCCTTCCAGTGCCTAAAGGAGGCCAACAAGAAATCTGGAGAGGGACTTTTCACAAGGACATGTAGGGATAGTACAAGGGGGAATGTCATTAAACTGAAAAAAGGTAGATTAAATTAGATGTTAGGAAGAATTTCTTTACTGTAAGGGTGGTGAGATACTAGCACAGGTTGCCCAGAGAAGCTGTGGATGCCCCATCTCTGGAAGTGTTCAAAGTCAGGTTAGATGGGGCTTTGAGTAATCTGGTATAGTGAAGGTGACAGGTGGTTGGAACTAGATGATCTTTAAAGTCCCTTCCAACCCAAACATTCTATGATTATATGATCATGTCACCCTATGATCTGAAGTCTGAGAAATCTGAGTAATATCAGCAAGTTTATTCCCAGTCATAATTCTGCCGTGCACCTTCAGACCTTAGATGGGACATTATGTAGCTGTAAGAAAAGGAGAACAAGTCCTCCTGGCATGTTCTGCTCATCTGACTTGAAGTTTTCATCCTCTGGCTGTTGCCAGAATATGGGCTGTGTTCATTTCTGATTCTGAAAGCAGCTTCAGGCTAAGTGCCGATAGCATTATCTAAGTATTTTCCTTTCAGACAAGTACTGAGTTACAACTCTCCTGGCTTTGATTTGTTTCAATATTAGGAAAGAAGAAGGTCTCCCAAGGGAGGCATTTGTTTCAGAAAAACAGTAAGATAAACACTATTCTCAATTACATTGGAGTAAAGTAGGATTATATCCTAGTTAAATTCAGATGATTAAATCTAAGTTTACAACTCAACACTAGAGATAAGAATTTGGTCAAATATTCCCTAAAGTATACCTTGTTCATTGCTAAGTTTCAAATTTATAAGACAATTGAAAATTAATTAATTATGTTGATTGAAATTGCAAGCAAGTTGTTCAGTTTTTTTAAAAAACTATAACATGCAACATAATAGAATGAATTTTTACATTAAGTATTTTGAAAATATTTATTATTCCTTGATTTTTCTGGATAAAAACAATTTTGGAATAATTTCTTACCTACATTTAGTACTCCGTTCTCAAGCGAAACTATCTTAAAAAAAAAAAAAAAAAAAAAAGCAAAAATATGCTATAAGCCTTCTAAAAAATTTAGTAAATTAAAAATCTTTTATCAAGTTATTCAATTACCTCAGGTGGGTTTCCATGTTTAGTTAGGATTTTGTTTGGATTTTGTGTTGGGTTGTTTGGATTTTTTTTCTTTTAGTTAGGTTTGGTATTTAGCTTTTGAGTTAAGTTATTATTGTATGTTTCTTCCTCTTTTTGTTTTAAAACATGTAGATTCAGTTCTGGGTCTAGAGTATTCTTCTTTTTGAATTTTTTAAATCTTTCTCTTCACTTGAACATTTAAAAACTGTGTTTAATATTTTTTTATAAAAGTGTCAGTACCTGCCACATCAGATTAGTAATTACGCATTAGGGAATCCTGAAAGATCAGAGAATTGTAGAATCGTAGAATGGTTAGGGTTGGAAAGG
>NW_009934216.1:20405-37041 GCF_000696875.1 Nestor notabilis | reverse complement strand
TATTAATTACTAATTATATTATTACTTACATAATAACATTATTATTGAAAGCATAAGCTATTGTTGTGTGCTGTTAGAAAAAAATATTACGTCCCAAAACTGACTGCTTTCCACTGATGTCTGAAATACCCAAAGCATTCCCCTTGCCCTCCGTTTTTAAGAGCTCTGTGATCTCTGGATGAAAGCTCCTAGATATATGTCATTTAATTATTCGTATCAAACCACGTTCTTCAGTCATCCAAAAGCTCTCAGTCAACAGTTGTTGCACCTCTCTGTGGAACATCAAACTTCCTCCTCTTTCCAGTGCAGCTCCCTGGGCAGTATTTCTCTCAAATAAGAGCATGCAGCATTTTAAAGACTGACTGTGGGTTTTCTGTGATATTTGCAATGCCTGATATTAGAGGTCTCTGTAACCAAAGCCAGAACAATCAGAGACTTCAGTGAGATTATTCCATATTAATCAAGCACAAGTAAGATTTTAATCCAGAAATTCTGATATTAATATTGAGCCAAGTGTATGGAAAAAGCTACAGTCCGAGGTTTCTGATGAGGTACCAACACTTCACAAGTACAGCCAAGCAGTGTGTGTTTTTACCTTTCAGTTTATGTGCCCATTTCAACCATAGCTGTTGAACTTTCTGTGAGCAGGGTTGATACTGAGGGTTAAAGTTCACAACCAACAATCCAGGCACTTCTCTGACCAGGCTGCAAAAGCAATAAATAGAGTCAAAACAAGAGAAAAACCTTTTCAGCTCGTAGCTTACCTGCTCCAGGGGTTTGCTAGAGTTGGATTGAGGGGATAAAAGAGAGTGGGAGAGACCCAAGGACTGGGGCTTGGAGCTGGAAAAAGAAACAACAGTGAAAAGGTCAACGTTCAGATGATGGTATCACATCCTCCTTTCATCCCTGCAGTTCACACGAAGGCCGGGATCCTTGCTTTGCTTTACTTTGGGGAAAACTCTTGCTTTATTTGTTCATGTTGAACTGCTATCGGAGCTCAATGTCTCAGTGTTGTGTTTTAATAACATCAGTTTCCCTGGACCAGATACATATGAAGTCAGTTAGACGATTCTATAAACAATGGATCCAAGTCACGCAACACAACATTGCTGATTGCAAGATAACCTTTCTGAGGGCGAAGTTAGTGAGGTGAGGGGTTGGATTCCTCAACCAGGCACAGAGGGAAACCTTCAGCATTCAGAGCTGCTCCGCTGGGACGAGGTTCGTCTCCTCTTGTTTTGGGGGAATGGCTCCCTGGTTTGTTTTTCTATTCCCCGGTCAGCACACTGGGTGACTTGACTGAATTCTGGCTGCCCAGAGCACACTTTGTTGACAGTTCATTTAAGAAGATCTGTGTGGAATATTTTCCTTTGAAATCAGTTGAGAAGAGGAGTTACACTGGAGTTTTAGTAAGTCCTCCAGCTCTTCCTTTTTATTTTGGAGTTTAAAAAAAGCCACACATGTGGGAAGATGTTTCCAAACCAAGAAATAGGAAGGTTCATTTAGCATAGTATGAGAAAGGTCAGGAAGGAAGGGAGAAGGATGGGATCAGCCAGATGCAGATTTTGGGGAAAGCTTCTATTAACTTCTTGTAGTTATAGTTATTTGTTAATGAAGGTATTAGCCTCTAATATCTACTTTAAGGCAAATATTCCAGGTCCAATATGAAATTTTTGTTAAGTCTGATTTTTCTCTATTGCCTAACACAAGAGGAAACCTCAAATCATCAGTCTGCAGCTTTACCTTCACACAGCTAATGAATATGGTTACTGCCACATCTGAAGGTGTCTAGCCTTCGCATTTATAAACACCACCTACAAGTACTCTAATTGTATGTCCCAGCATGAAGACCACTCCTACATGTTGCTTAGGAAGATTATGCTCTGGAGATTTTGTGTGCTTGTTACTGTATGGCCACACATGAGCTGAGTACAGACCCACACAGGCTTTTCCTAGCTGTAGCAAAGTTTATGTGCAAAGAAAGCTACATAGATCATGAGAAGCTGATGTGGTTTTGCTCATAATTCAAGCTGTGGAATGATGGTGGTAACTTCAGCTGGATTTGTCGAGTGTAAATCACAGTGAAAACAAGCCTTCACTCAACAGCCAGCAGTTCCCAAAATGAACGTGTACTTTCCTCTTTAGGTACTAGAAGTCTTGCCATCATGACATAGGGCTTCATGCTTCCAGGGGCTGATTAACTCTCTCTGAATCAGTTCAGAGGAAAATGGAGAGAGGAATTTGCTCCAGCCCATAAAATCTGTGAAGACTTAGGTCTTCAGCTCAATCTTAAAGCAGAGTGTAGATGCTCAGAGCAGAGATTACAGTTCTCATCCATTTTTTTCATTAAGTATAACCCATAAATAATTTAAGTAGATCTTTAACATGACCAGCATCTCCATAACTCTCATCATTGTTAACAAGTGGTATCCAAGTTTTGTTCAGTGAGAGCAGCTAGAAGAGGGGACATCAAGTGGAAGCCAGACAGCAAATTCAAGTTCTTAGTCTCTCCCACCATCCTCTACAACAGCTGACTTCCACAAGAAGACCCTGGCATAGACCCTTGCAATGGCTTCCCCATTCAAGGTATGGTCTGGAGCAGGATTATAACTGTGGAGGTTTCCAGACCCTGTCTGACCACCAGCTCCATGTTTGTCTGACAGATCTGGCCCCAGAGTAACCAGCTGATTCTGCCAGGCATGGTGGCAACTACAGAACTCCTCTTCAGACAACACATAAAGGTGACACTGACTGCAACTGGCACATGGCTGCAAGCGGTTGCCTGCTGTATTCTATCAGCTTCTACTTTTTGTGGTGGAGAAACAAATTCATGTTGCTCAATAACCAGGATCTCATAGAGTTACCCTGGCTGCATTAGATAATCCAGCTGTTCCATGCACAGAGGGTCAAAACTGAGTTCTAGCTGTGCAGACTGCCCTTGCAAACTGGGCTGCTGTATTTTAGATTAATGAATATGCTACTGAAGTTCAATACCAGCCCATCCCTCTATGCATATAGCTGTCTTCTACACAGAAAGGGAGCTAACATCTCACATATGTTTGTGAAAGATTTGTTTAATTAAGCAAAAATTAATTGACATAATGAGAGTTCACTTAGGGTTTCCAGTGGCTTACACATACACATATAAAGCTGGGGTTTGGAAAAGGCTCTGGCTGAGTATCTCAAGGATCTGGATTCAATTCTCAACTTTGCCATAGGTTTCCTGTTTAACCCTAGGCAAATCATGCAAGGCCATATCTGTAAGGTATAGAGGTATTTGATTCCTAAATGCTTACTGGTTTCTTCTGTAATGGGGCCCACGGTGCCTTTCTGCCTTGCTTTATCCACCTGTAAAAGGGAGATAACTGAGTGTCTCCTCATACAGTGTGGCTGTAGAACTTGTTTCAAGCAAAGGCTACTCTGACTTGTTACAGCAGTGAGAGGAACTGGATCTTGGTCTCATCTGATCTACTGTACTATGAATAAAAACACCCCTTAGTGCAGAGACAATGACGTGCACACTAACTCTTAACACACACTCTACTTATTTGTTTGTTACTTAATTCTGTGAGTGGATTATTTTTCTCTTGGAATACTTGTTGTATATTCCCTCTAGCTACAATGCTGTGCTCCAACTGCAATGTTTAACAAAGGGAAGATCCCTGACCTTTTGTCCTGACCTGATATTAACTGAATGTATGACTTTATTTTAACAAGAGGAAAAGTGATTTTTCCCACTTCCCCCTCAGTCTGAGCCTTGTGTAAGAGTCACTGTCTCTCTGTTGAACTCTTCTTCTTTCTGCCTCTCCCTTTTTGCTCCTCCTCATTTTTGGCTGAGCCAAATAGTCTTTTCCACGTGACATTATGCTCCATTGGTTTACAGTTTTTGTGCTTAAAACCAGTATCCAGCATTCCCAGTAAGCATTAATTATTGCCTCAATTATGACACACAGCGTTTTTGGGGGTGAAATGAAAGCCACCATCATCAAGAATTCATGGCCAGCCCTCTCAGCGAGGAACAGTAATCTATGGGGTAAACATTTTGGAAAGATGCTTCACTCCATAAGTCATTGTATTGATTAAAAGCAAGAGGGGGTTAGATGTGTTAAAGACAAAACATTCTGTAGCCTTTCCAAGTTAATTATTCAACCACAGAGACATTTTACCACCCAGGAACTGCACTCACTTTCTTCTTGAATTCTAAAGGAAATGGCTTTTCAGTCCCCTTGCATTGGCTGTCTCCTGGGCCAGGGTGGCTAAAGTGGACTACAAAAGCTCAACACAAAATGCTTTGCCCAGCTGCAGCCTAGAAGGGCCTTCATTGCCACTTAACTCCCACTTCTTTGCAAGGGCATTTGGGGTGAGCCACTATTCTCCTGTACTCAGCACATCCATCGTGATGTGGGGTTTCCCGGGTTGCTTCCCCGGGTTGGGAAATGCCTCTGTATCCTATTTTATACTGATGTGCTGCGTGCAGCCCTGACCAGGCTGACATGCTCACTTCTGTTTCATCCCTGACCACCTCAAGCCTTTAGGCAGAACAAAAAGGCAGGTGCCACAGCAGGTTCCAGTTTGCCTTCCTACGTCTTTTATCCCCAAAGGGCTTTAAAGAAGTGGCTGAGCTGTTCACCAGCAGGGACCTGGCCTGCTGTTCAGTCCCACTGGATTTCAAGCTCCTCTTGCCAGGCTGCCCTGGTGCTGATTCAAGCACATGTCATCACATGCAATATGGACACAATACCCTCATTCCGACGGGCTCCGGGACCCAGCAGAAGAAAGCGCAGGCAGAAGATCAAACATGGAAGGAACAGAAGACAGAGGAGCTGCTGTTGCTGTCTGTGTCTGGAACAGAAAAATGAACACAAGGGAAGAGACAGGGCAGAGGGATAATTACTTTCATCCCAATTTTATTCCCACAATTCCCAACCACTTTTGAAGCCAATTTTCCTTTAATAAAATACACTATTAATGACTCAAGTAGAAGCCTTTTGTGCAAGACAATACCCAACTCTCCAGATGGAATTATTTTGTGTTCTGCACAATATACATGTATGTATATTTATACACATAAACTGAGCTGTGAGCATGGCCTCTATTACCCTATTTTGCAAATCAAGTAAGTTATTTCAAAATATGTTTAACATACTTTATTTCTTTGAAACTAATTCTTTCATAACTCTCCCCCCTCTTCCAGCTCTCCCTACCCCCTAAAGAGAAACACAAGCCAAACACCAACAAGAACTATTTCCCATCATTTCTGGAAGCCATTCATTTGCTATTTCTGTTCATCAGAGCTTTAGAGTGAAGGAATTTAAAGAGCTACTGATGCCTTTTCCTACTTGGCATATATATCCAATATTGTCTTTCAAGCCGTTTAGACACATCCTTCTTCTCTTTCTTCTTTAACAGCCTGTCAGAGAAATAGGCCTAATGAGTTTATTGTGGGTTTGTGTGTGAAGAAGTTATTGAGGGAGCGCCAAGTCAAAAAGTCAAACACAAACTGATTAATTTTCACAATGCACCCCTCTGAGGTGGGGAAGTTCTGACAAATCCACTGGGTGTTCACAGTTATCCTGTGCTCTGCGCACAGAGGCTGGGAGCCATATGGAGAGCAGAGTGCTGGCTCTGTGTTCCCCCATTCCAAAGCTCATGCTCCCAGTGCTGGGGCTGATGCTGAAACTCGGGAGCTCAACCCACCAGACCTGTCTCACCCCAGTGGCTTTCTCTTCTCCACCTACCAAATGGAGAAACCTGACCACTCCTTGGTGTCAGCTTTTGGGCACAGCAGAGTAGACACAATAGTTTATTGGCTCACAGAGAAGATAGATGGGATTTAATAAGCCATTAAGCTAAGCATCAGTGTGCCCACCACCTTGTCATAGAATAATAGAATAGTTTGGATTTAGAATTGTTTAGATGTTTAGATTAGATTAGATTTAGATTTAGATTTAGAATTGTTTAGGTGTTAGAATTTGGATTTAGAATAGTTTGGATTTAATAAGCCATTAAGCTAAGCATCAGTGTGCCCACCACCTTATCATAGAATAATAGAAGAGTTTGGGTTGGAAGGGACCTTAAAGATCATCTAGCTCCAACCCTCTGCCATGAGCAAAGACATCTTTAACTAGACCAGGTTGTGCAGAACCACATCCAGACTGGCCTTGAATGTCTCCAGGGATGGCGAATCCACCACCTCTCTGGGCAACCTGTGCCAGGATTTTACCACTACAAAGGGACCCTGCAATTCCCCACAAGCATCTATGGGGTTTTGTTTGCTGCTGGTTTTGCTTCGGTTTTGTTGCTTTAGGGTTTTATGTTTCATGGTAGCGTTTTTCCTATTGAATCCTTGAGATATGTATGAACCCATCTCAACAGTGCTGCCTCTGACAGTAATTGGACTTTCCTAGTCTCTCTACAGACTTTGTCACAGCTCTTTCTCAGCAGTCTGAGACAAGGTTATGCAGCTGCGTCATGTCAGAGCAGGGCTTTGCTCCTTGGTGCACAGGCAGCTCAACCCAGAGGGGCTTTACAGGGGACAGCTACAGCAGTTACTTGGGAAGGTCAATGGGAATGGCTGGCAGAGCCGCAATTACAGCTGGCAGAGTTTTGGGCTAGACTGGTGTGGTTTAGCTCCATGAAACTTCCAGAAAAAGAGCTCATGAGCCACAGCAGTTCCCATTTCCAACCAAATACAAATTAGGCTGACCTTTAAGAGTTTTCTTAGCATTTTGTAATGCTGCCCATTGCATTTTCTTGCTTTCTCAGATGCCAAAGAACATCAGGAGGGAGGAAGGTTTATTTCCCCCAATGGTTTTGTGAAACGCTTTGTAATGCCTTTTAGATCAGTTGTTCCCCTGACCCTAAGCTGAGAAACACTGTCCCAAATGATCTCCAAAGGCCCCTTCCAGCACTATTTTCTTCAACTCTAGAAGCTCTGAATCTCTTGAGTTTCTATCACTATTCCGCTGCCACCAGCTACATGTCTTCAGGCTCCCAGGACTATCTTTTGTCCCCTATTATGTTAGCTGCATAGTTGCAGTAAAAATGAATATTCATCCAGAAGGGAATTATTGTTCCTTCCACAAAAGGTTATTTGAAGACACAGTGGCACAGGGATGAGTGTGATGGCACTGCAACCTTCAAAGGCACTTGGATTTTTCTGAGTCAAAGCTGTTTCCAGCTTTTGTGAAGGAGCTTGTGAAGGATGCAAGACAAGATCTGTGGAGACTAGTGACAACTGATGTTCCTCAGAGGTCAATATTGGGACTGGCACTGTTTAATATCTTTGTAGGTGACATAGACAGTGCGATCAAGTGCACCTTCAGCAAGTTTGCTGATGACTCCAAACTGCGTGGTTCAGTTGACATGCTGGAGGGAGGGAATGGGATCCAGAGGGACTTGGACACACTTGAGAGGTGGGACCATGCAAACCTCATGAAGTTCAATAATGAGAAGTGCAAGGTCCTGCACCTGGTTTGAGGCAATCCCAAGCGCAAACACAGGTTGGGTGGAGACTGAGAGCAGCCCTGAGGAGAAGGACTTGGGGTACGTTGTTTGATGAGAAACTGAACATGAGCCGGCTTCAGTGTGTGTTTGCAGACCAGAAACCACCCGTGTGCTGGGCTGTGTCAAAGGGAATGTGACCAGCAGGTCAACGGAGGTGGTTCTCCCCCTTTGCTTTGCTCCCTTGAGACCCCCCCTGCAGCCCTGATCCAACTCTGGGGCAACAACACAAGAGGGACATGGAGCTGCTGGAGCGAGGCCAGAGGAGGCCACGAGGCTGCTGCGAGGGCTGGAGCAGCTCTGCTCTGGAGCCAGGCTGAGAGAGCTGGGCTGGGGCAGCTGGAGAAGAGAAGGCTCCTGAAGGGGACACCTTAGAGCAGCTCCAGTGCCTAAAGGGGGTCCACAAGATAGCTGGAGAGGTTTGGCTGGTAATGCTTTAAGCTAAAAGATGGTAGATTTAAATTAGACATTAGGCAGAACTTCTTCTTTGTGAGGGTGGTGAGGCGCTGGCACAGGGTGCCCAGAGAAGCTGTGGCTGCCCCATCCCTGGCAGTGTTCAAGGCCAGGTTGGACACAGGGGCTTGGAGCAACCTGCTCTAGTGGAAGGGGTCCCTGCTGGTGGCAGGGCTTGGAACTGGATGAGCTTTAAGGTCCCTTCCAACACAAACCAGTCTGTGATTCTATGATCTCCCTCTATGCAAAAAATAAACAAACCCAAACACCACAAACCCTGTTCCTACAAACTTTAGATCCTGTTTCAATAGTTATTCACCTCTGTCTTTAATCTTTTTCTTTGATGCAGCATTTTTGACAGCTGTGTGCTTCAGACAGCATCAAAACAGACACTGAAGCAGTATTAAAGCCATCACAACAGACCTGCTTCTACTAACAGCTTCTCTGAGCTGAAGGCTCACCTTTCTTCGGTGTATACTATATACATATATATCAGACCAAGTGACTAGGAGGTGAGAGGAGGAGTTATTTCTATGTTCAAGAAACTGACAACTGTAGCCTTGAGGTCACCTACCTGAAGCTGTGGACCCCAGGCCATGTTTCCATAGGGGACCCATCAACATGCTGGTCTGGCAGTGACCACGGGATCATTCAAGCCTTTGCACCAGTTTAGCTTGAAACCTCTATGAACTGGGTCCGATTTGCAAGAGTTGGTTTTTGTGGTAGGGCACTGTGCCGTGGCCATCAGCCTCATTTGGATTCAAACAACATTATGAGACTCGAGGGGTTGATCTGAAGTATGAAAACACCATAAATATTCATTCTGAGCACACTGATTTGTATCCTGCTAATACCATCCGGCTGTGAGTGGGCAGGGGGACCCCAATACTGCCTGTTTGTCAGACCCATATCAGATCCATGCGGCTGGTTTGACGTCCTCCTGCTGTCAGCAATCTCAGCATCCCCTGGGGAGCTGTGGGCTTGCACACACCGAGAAGCTCAATGGTGACTTGCCATTCAGCTTACAGCAAGAAAACCCCGTTCCCATGCGTTTCACGTATGCGGAGTGAAATGTGTTGCACATGGGTGTGAGGCAGGCAGGATAGAGATATATAACACTGGATTGATTTAGTGGAAATGAAAATAACTAGACATGTGTTAAGCACATTAAAAGTACTGATGCATATTGTGCCCCTGCTTACTGTAATTATCTTCTTTTTCTGTTCAGGAAGATGTCTGTGTCACTTGGAAGATCAATTTGCAGCAGACCTTCCCTCCATGCCCACATGTAACTTCATGGGGGAGAAGGGCAGATTTAAGAAGGATAGTACAAATCTACCCCATGGTCCAGATAATGACCCTGGCATTTAGAAACCATGTCCTGAGCAAAAGAAGAACATTTGCTGGAGCTTCCATTGAGTTCAGTGCTGGGCTCAATCCCCCTTGTTTGTGCCCCAGCATCAGCGACCCACAGCCCCTCACCAGTCCCAGCCATCTTCAGAGGAAAAGGACAGGCAGCAGCCACCTTAATCCAATTTCATCTAAGTATGTAATTAGGGCTGTACATCTGGGATCACTTTTTCTCCCCTTCAAAAGTTAAAAGCTTTATGAACTAGAGGCAGGAAGGAGGGTTTGATCCAGCTTTGGGTGTTGAAAAATTCCTCTCATCTCAGCTCAGCCATACAAAGCTCCAGAGGTTTGCACTCGCCATTTGATGGCCCTGGGGGAAGCCAAAAACTTGTGCAGTCATCCCAGGTCTGTCTCATTCAAACCATAACGCTGCTGTCTGTGCACAGCATTTCTGTTTCTCCCCAGTGTGCTCTTCTGGCCTTCTTTTGTCGTGATGGGGCATGGCAGTGGTAAGGAGCTGCTCACCTGAGCATCATACCGGGCTCTGGGGTTTTGCCTTTCCCAGGCATTGATGTTTGGAGACACGTGCTTTGCAGGAGATAGTCCTGCGCAATGTTTCCCACAAAAAGGGACATCTTTTCAATCTACATGTGTCCCCCGTGTGCTGTCACCAACGGAAAGTTTTGAAAGAGGCTGGATAATTTCAGAGATAGCAGAGTTATTCAAAACTGCTTCTGTTGGAGCAAGTCCAGAGGAGGACATGAGGATGATCAAGGGCTGGAGCACCTCCTGTATGAAAACAGGCTGAGTTCAGCCTGGAGAAAAGAAGCTGCGTGGAGACCTCAGAGCAGAGCAGCTTCCAGTATGTGAAGGGGGCTCAAAGATGCCAGAGAAGGACTTTTCATCAGGAGCTATAGTGGTAGGACAAGAGGAAATGGGTTCAAACTTAAGCAGGGGAGATTTAGGTTAGATTTAAAGAAGTTCTTCCCTGTGAGGGTGCTGAGGCGCTGGCACAGGGTGCCCAGAGAAGCTGTGGCTGCCCCCTCCCTGGCAGTGGTCAAGGCCAGGTTGGACACAGGGGCTTGGAGCAACCTGCTCTAGTGGAAGGTGTCCCTGCCCGGGGCAGGAGTTGGAGCTGGATGAGCTTTAAGGTCCCTTCCAACCCAAACCAGTCTGGGATTCTGTGATAAATACAATACCTAATGTGAATGCATTACTGGAAGGTTGCCCACCTCCCTGCTTTAGGAGAGGGCTCATTTGGCCTGGCACTCACAGACAGCTTGTTATCTGGGGAACAACACTTAACATTTCTACCTCTTTGTTACAAACTTCATCCAGATAAACAGTTACACAGCGCTAGTGAAGGAATGAACATTTTGGGATGGAAGGAAGAAGTGAAGAGGAAGGACCGGGGAATGTCATGCCACGGATGTACTGTTGATGAAGAAATTCTCCAGCAACATACATGATCCAAGAGGTTTACCTTTCTTTTCACTTTCCTTCTAGCCTTTCATAAAGGCTTCTTTTGCCCTTTCCAGCGGGACAACACTGACCCAACTGTTTTCTGTGGCCAGGCATAAACCGAGACTGAAAACTCCTCAGGCAAAACACACGTGTGTGAGGACATCTGACTACACACTCAGATCCGTGGAAGCAGTAGATATTACTGGTTCCGACTCATCAATATACTTCAGGGCTTAAACACCCCATTTACTACCATTAAGTAGGTGAGCACCAAGGGAAGTCAGAGGTTATCTGGCCTGCTTAAAGGTGTCTCCTGCTCAACAGCGTGGAGGCTGGCCAGGGCATGCTAAGGAATTGTGTGAGAGCTGGGATGCTGCGCTGTGGTTGACCTTGCACTGAGACCTTGGCATTCTCCAGACTCTCACAGGGAGGGTGGTGTGACCACTGGCACGCCACCTCCACCACCAATCACTCATAATCAATCCACCAGTGGCTCCAAATGGTGATAGGACAAAAGGAAACAGCCTCAAGCTGCACTAAGGCAGGTTTAGATGGAGCTGAGGAACAATTCCCTCCCCAGAGGGTGTTCAGGCATTGGAACAGGCTGCCCAGGGCAGTGCTGGAGTCACTGTCCATGGAAGTGTTCACACACCATGTAGACAAGGCCTTCAGTGCCATGGGTTAGTGGTGGCCTTGGCAGTGCTGGGGAATGGTTGGACTTGATGATCTTAAAGGTCTTTTCCAACTGCATTGATTCTGTGATCTAAATAAGCTGGAAAGATGAGAACACACTTGATTTTAGAAGAGCACCAAGAAGAAAAACAGTGTATTTTTGACCCCTCCTTGGGCTTTGCTTCACCAAACTGACCAGGCCAATCTCAGCCTTTATGGAGGCAAGAATGCACTCCTTTAACTGCAGCTATTGAGCCAAACCCTCAGCTGGTATGACACTGTTTTCAATGGAGATGTGCTAATTTACAGTAGTCTTGGTTTTGACCTTCTTCTGGGGAGCAATTCAATGTGAAGAGAATGAGGATCATAGGGGAGTAACCTCAGCCTTTCTTTTAGTATAAATCACAGAAGAGCAAAGCTGGCAGCTGGCACTGGTCAGAGAAAGCTGATGAAATTGCACTCTGCAATAATATGCCCTTCCATCAAGATAAAGCCAATACTGCTGTTATTATATGAAGAAGAAACGTGGGGGAAGGGAAGGAATTTCAATAATGCCAATAAGAAACAGAAGATAATTGAATATTTTGGAACAGAAATATCCCACTTTTCCTTTTTTGAAACAAAGTTTTGTTGAGCTTTTTTCTAATTCATGCTATAGTTTGTATTAAAAAACAGGTAAAAAACGAGAAATCAAAAATCCCAAATATATTCTTCTGCAGAATTTTCTTTCATGGAGAGCTTAACATGGGGAGGGTTGCTTAGATTTGGAGCAGAACCAATTTCCCAAATTTTGAATGAATTTCATGAATCATTCCGTCCCCTCCACTGAGCTATTAGTAGAAAGCTTGGATTTCTTGGAGGAAAAAGGTGAATGCTGCCTGCTGCTTGCTCACTGCTTTCTAACCTTCCCACATACTAAAGATGTCTGCTTTAGTTTATGCTTGAGACTCGACGAACTCAGTCCCAGAGACAAACTTGTCTGAGCAACTTACAGTTACCCACTTAAAAAATAAATAAATTCAAATGCACTAAGCAGAGGATTACAAAATCAGATTTAGAGATAGACCCTGGAGAAACTTATTTGCAGATGGGCTTAAACTGTGGATAATAATCCTGACTCACCATTATGAACTGCTTTGAGGTCTAGGGATAAAAGGGTTTATGTTCGTACGAGGTATTATTACATTTTATTGTTAATTTCAAAAGCTGGAAAATTAATAACAAGCAGCAAAAAATAAAGTATCTTTCAGTAAAATTAAGGACTTAACCTGATAAAAGAGCCCCAATGTCAACACTGCGGCATTATGACTGCCTCTCCAGGCCTTCTTACCTTGCTGGCCCTTTTTAAACCTCTTCAGTGTGGAATGGGTCCAAAATCTGCAGGCACTTGGACTTGAAAATTCATAGGGATTTTCATAACTTATTTCCTCTGCTGTAGGTGTTGTCATGTATGACTTTGTTGCTTGTCATGCTGTCAGAGGGAGCCCCTACACACACTCTCAAACACACGCTTTCCCTCCCATACACGCTCTTTCCTTAACAGGTAGCACATACAGCACAAAAAGGGGGAGAAAGAAAATATTGGGACATGGACATCTGGTTCAAATAATTCCTCCTATTTAATTTTTTACTTACGGAACTCCCCTTGGTACCAAATAATTGAACTCAGTTATTCACAGCTAAAAATGCTGGTAGCACCACTCCTCTCTGGTTTCATGTGGTGGATCGTAGCACCTAGGCTCCTAAAGCCTCACAGAGGATTTATGTTGTGGGTACCCCACAGTGAAAGTCAGATCCATGTTTCTTTCTGCCCCCTCCTCCTATGGGAAGACACGAGAGGACACTGCTGCTATGGACAGACACAAAAAGATGCTGCTTTGCCTTCTTCCCCTCCTCTCCTTTATTAGGAGACACTGGATTTAGAACAAATACACTTCACTGTGCAAAAAAGCAGTGTAATTAGCCTTGCTTTTTTTGGCCTGCATGTGTGTGGTAAAATGTCTAGTAATAGTTGGCAAGACTTATGCAGGGAATGAGATTCCCATGGTTAGATCTAAAGCCCAAATACTTGGAACAAATTAACACCAGCCAAGAAAGTGAGGTTAATTACTGGAACACTTGGAAGAGGAGGTCTCCCTAGCCTGGAAAAATGCAATACACTATCTGCATGTATGGTATGTGGCCAAGCAGGATCTCTCCATCTCTTTCTCACTTGCTCTTTTGTGTCCCGACTATAGACAAATGTCAGAGCCGCTGAGAGCAAAGACTTTTCTTCCTTTGACCTGTTCTTCCATCAGGCCAGTGCCACCTGGAAGCTACTCAAAGCTGAGAAACGCGGCCATCGGGGGCTGGCTCTCCTTCTGTCTATGTTTTCTCATTAGTGGTTTTACGTTGTTGAAAGGCATCTTCATTGGAGGCCCAGTATTCCAGCAACATGCTGCTTTAATCTGGGGTGGGCACTGAGGCTTTCAAAAACACAGCATACAACCCAACAGGAGAACAGTCATCTTCCCTAATACGCTCTTTGGAGAGCAAATCTGTAAATCCTGTAGGCCCCTAAACATCTGCCTTTGGTAACGTTTTAATGGGGAAAATTTGCCTAGTAACCACATTGCCGTTGACCTTTGATGCGTGAGGAATGTATACATGCACATGTCTGGGGAGGCAGGGCTGCTCGTGTGTGAAAACCTGTGAAAGGAAGGGTGCAAAAGCACGTCGGTGGAAGCTACGTCCTCCACTTCTACCTGTGCACCTTTAGGAGGGCTCCCTCATGTGTCTGCATTATTCATCACACAGCCCTCCGTGGCATGAGGACACGGCTCTGTTTTTAGCATGGGATGGCTGCCTGACTCTGTGCTCAGGATGGATACTGTTCTCTACAGGAACAGCTATTCAGGATTTTGTTTTCTCTTCATTGTTCAGTTTGTGACCTCAAGCCTTACAGACTGCACACTATTCAAACCCTGCTCCGAAAACAACATCGTTTTGTTTTCTCATGGGCTTTTCTATAGCACTCATGACAATAGTATCAAAGTGCCTCATAAAGATTAATTCATCTATTTTTGCCACAGCCCCAGGAGGCAAGTTGGTATTTTCTTCCTTCTCCAAATGTTGAACTGAAAGCTTAAGCCCTGTCTATAGAATCATGGATGCAGTTTATGGAGCAGCTAAAGCCGTGGTGTCCTCTGTGGCCCCATGGCTGCTTCAAGCAGTGCCTGCATGGTCTCTCAGACTACATCTGGCTTCAGCATGTGCACTGCCTGACCCCCTGGCCACGCTTGCAAACGTACAAAATAGAATCTAGTATTGAAGGCAGCCTCGGGGCCTTTGCCAGTATAGACATAACCATATGGTCAACAGTGTGTTTGCAAGATCCGTGGTAGGCATTGATTCTGAGTCCTGTCATTGAGATGCAAAGGTCTTGATTTTTCCTCTTGCTTGTCATTAGCCAGCATTGCAGACGTTCAGAGCAGAGCTCCTGCCAACCTCAGTCCCAGCTGAGACCCCTTGGTTCCAGGTTGGGTCCCCAGAAAGTGAGCACCTATAACTAGGAGGCCTCTGTGAGAAGCTCCCTTTAGGCAGCATGGCTTAGCATCTGCAAGGGTAAAACCCCTGCTCCTCACAGTACTGCTCAGCTGGGGCAGGTACAACCCAGCACTCCCATTGCTCATCCTCCTTCACTCACCTGCCTCTTGCCATCACTTACAACAAATGCAGCAGGAGTCCAGGGGCTGGTAGCCTCCTTCTTTGGGGGAGAACAGTAGGAGAACTGTGGGAAAGAGGGTTCAAGCATATAACACATATTCTTCGCAAAAGGATGGAATTAATACTGCACACGAAGACCAAATCCGGGTATTTCCTGACTTTTGAGTGATCAACTTGGAAAACCTTGGTAATGCTCACTGTACACAGGGGATGCCTGATTTCCTGTGTTTTAAAGTAAGCTAGGAGGTTGCGTAGGCATGCCAATGTGGTCATACCATGGACATCTGCAGGGTTTGCCATCAAGACGGCAACTTTCTACTGCATGCTGCTGTGCCAGGAGTTAAGCTGACAGAAGTAACAGATCCCCTCCACGTGGTTTTTGTAAGTCTTATTATTTGGCCAAATGTGGGTAGTTTTTCACAGGGACAGACAGGGCCCATCCCCAACACAAAAGCCACCTCTTCTGCCAAGTGTCCAATTGCACTTCCAAAGCACAGGGGTTCTAGGGCTTTCCAAAGAAAAGGTTGCAAAAAAAGAAAAAGGAACTAAAAACAACAAGGCAAACAATGTATTTTTCCAGGCTTCTTCTCAGGAACACCATGTCATTTTGGCTGAAATTTCCATAAATAATTTGGTTTGAGGCAAACACCCTGTACATAAAATTGAAGCCCAAACAGTTGAAGCTGTCAAAGTTATAAACAAGTGAAAGAAGGACCCATATAATAGAAAATGTTGGTCAGTGTGGTCAATGCTTACTAAGAAGCAGTTTCCTAGCTCTGTGAGTTGGTATATGTGTGCGTTTGCACATATTCAATATGGGTTGATACATCAGGCTGACTTTGAAAGCCGCTCTGGGAGTCCTGCCCTGGGAAACAGACCCACACTGGCTGCTTACTGTGCCACTTAGAAAAGAATATTGGAAAAGGGACAGGGAGAAGAAGCAAAATACACTGTAGTGGCAACAAATCAATCAGTGCGGTCTCTATAGCCTGGAGGGGCTCCCTTCTTCTGCCAACCCAGCCTTCGGGGTTTTCCAGCTCCTTTGACTAAGGAGTCAAGCAGAACATGGCAATGCAGAGCTGAAAGCAAGGAATTCATCTAGTCCAACCCTTATATATAAACCAGGATTAAACTGACATATTCCTGATCAATCAGCATCCAGCTTTTTCTCGTAACACTTCAAGAAGGGGATCCCCTATCCCTGTAGTCTCTCCCAGTGCTTAAGTGGAATTGCTTAGGTAGCTTCACTCGGTTGTGAACAGCCTACTTGCTGAAAACTTAATGTACTGGGGCTTGGAACTAGATGATCTTAAGGTCCTTTCCAACCCAAACATAGAATCATTCTATGATTCTATGTTATTCCTACCTCTGCCCAGAGTATCAGGGAGTATAAAAGATCATTGCTCTTTTCAGATGAAGCTTTACATATCAGACGACTTCCACGTAGCCCTCATTTTCTCTCTCTTCTGGAGGAACCACATGGAATTCC
>NW_009934216.1:0-20374 GCF_000696875.1 Nestor notabilis | reverse complement strand
CTTTCCCAGCAGTTGTGTTTTCTAACTCATTATTCTGGGTTACCCTCACTACATATTTCCTGAAGTGCAATATCTGAAAACGGAGAGTCTTCCAAAGGGGTGTAAATCAAAGACCGTATCCAAGCAGATCATCTGCCTGCAGTACATCAGTGTCTATCAGTTAATGCTGCATAAAGAAACTACATTACTTCTGCTGAAGAACCCCAATTCAAACAGAGTCAGGAGCCCAATTTATAGCTAAGTTTATATAGCACGGCATTTAGGAAGATGCAGAATAAGGTGAGACCTTATGTCTATAAACCTTTCCAAGACTTCCCTCGTACTCTGGCCACAAAAGCAGAGTACAACAGGGTAATTACCTTGCATAAAACATTCTTTTTGCTACATTGCAAAATCTGTTTGGTGGGGGATTTTTTGTTGTGCAACTGCATCATGTTGTTGACTCATGATCCTGGGGTTTTTTAACCAGTTTTGTGCTGTGTTCAACCTGGTCATACTTTTTTGTTCTTGTGGAAGGGTGTCTGAAAGCCTTCTTGGTGCCAAGGTATACCACAGACAGAGGTAAAACCTCTGTACCCACCAGACAAGTGGAAAATTAGGATTGTTTGTGTCTGAAGCCAATGTATCATGGAGTATGGGCCCCATTTATCAGAATCATGTCCATAGAGGGATCTGGGTACCTGACATTCCTGTTCTGTGAAGGAGATATAAAGCAAACTACTACAGCTCACAAAGTACCTGTTCAGGAAACAGCCAACTAGTAATGACATGTACTACTTCACCCTGCAGTTTAGCCAGCCTCCGAGGTGGAGGGGCAACCACCTCTGCTCAGCAAAGTATGTACCCGTCATTAAATCCAAGCTTGCTGTGCTAGAACCTTAGATCATTTCCCTGCCAAGATCTGTCTGTGTGTCCTCTTTGCATTTCTGACTACTTTAAAACCACATGTATCTTGTTAACATTTGCAAAGCACATGAGCATAGTCATATACCTGGGGGATGCTCTGTGCCCTCTGTGACATCCAGCATCTCCTATCCCAACAGACATGCACATAGGCATACATCGCTGCAGTCTTCTGTTTGAGACTAAACCCTCTTGGGTTTAGTGAATCCACCATGCAGTAGAGAAGGTTTGCAAGACTCCAGATCAGCAAAGGTCAGTCTTTGTCATCTGTGGAAAGGGATGCAGGTACAACACTCATCTAAATGTGGCCATTTACCAGTTTATTTTCCACTTTCTTCATATCCCTGCAATAAGGTGTTGGTCACACAACACTAATCGGCTTTATCATGTGCTTTCTGCATTATCATCTCCCTTGTGTTAAGGTTATGCACCTCTGGAAAGAGAACAGTGATACAAATGTGCCCAGACTTGCAGTTGCTACCCATGGAGGCAGCAGTCCCATGGTCTGGGCACACTCAGGGGTGCAGGTTTGGGCACATCCCTGCAAAAGGAAGGGGAAACGTTTCCTTCCTAGCCTTTGAATGGTAAATCAGCAGTCACCACAAGTGATCTGCATGGCTTGTGTGTGCTCCTGGATTATCCTGCATTAAGGAAGGGTGAGAAACCCCATCAGCAAAGTGAGGGCAGAAGTAGGGCTGCAGGGCTACAGGGGTAAGCTTACCAAGGCACACAGAGATCCCCCAGCGGAAAGCTCTGTAAGAGTGCAAAGCACTCTGATACTAGTATTACTCCACTCCACTTAGTAGAAGGTAGTGTGTACAATAAATACATATTGCAAAATAGGGTTTATTTCCTTAAAAAATCATTTCACTCCATTCTCCAAGGTGTTGCTCAAAGCAAATATAGTTTTACTGCTGACAGTTTAGAGGAGGTGAGGCTGTTATTGCAGGGCTGGTGTGAGGCAGCTGTACTTGGCTCCTTTCATCACTTGCATATGGAGAAAATTTTGTTATTAGACTCTAATCTTTAAGTCCAGTTCTATTTCCCTGAACCCCAGCTTCCAGCTTCGAGAAAAAGAGATTTCCAGCACTGGTAGCATATGAGGACTAGAACATCTATCCTTAGTTCAAGCACATGAAGGTCTTGACAGCCGTTCTTAGACTGAATTTGTGTCTTCCTGCATGAAAGGACAAAAACTGTCTCTTGGTTGAGCTCCCTTTGTGTAAGATAGGAAATGCCCACTGCATTCCCAGAGACACTACACTGAATTATTTGGCTTGGGCCCTGGCTCTGTTTGGAATCCGCTGTCCAGATGTTCCTCCCATCATCAAATCTGGCAAACTGAAAAACAAAGCTTAACTCTGCCTTTGGTATGCCTGTGAGTGACCCTTCTTCAGCTGATTTTCCTTGGGACAACCCTTCTGAGAGCCTGCAAACATCTTTTCTTAATAATTGCATTACATCACAGGGAGCAATATGCATTAGTACCAATTTGCTCCTCATCTGAGATGTCAGACATAGCTTTTCAAAGACACTTTAGTTAAGCCCCATAATCTCTCTGGCAGGCCGGTTGGTACTGTTATCCTGGGAAGATGAGGGACCCAAGGTGCAGAAAGGTGAAGCAACTTGCCCACAGCCACACAATATATCAGTCACGTTGCTGCAGAGTCCACCAGCTCCCAATCTTA
Source organism: Nestor notabilis (assembly GCF_000696875.1). Lineage (NCBI taxonomy): Eukaryota > Metazoa > Chordata > Aves > Psittaciformes > Psittacidae > Nestor > Nestor notabilis. The sequence goes on along the minus strand of NW_009934216.1, from coordinate 17,783 downwards.
AGTGTTAACCGCTAGTCTATGATCTGAAGGAGCAGGAAGGACCAAGAGGCAGCTATATAACACGAGGAAACAGTTCCAATAGACGGATATGGGAAAGGCAGAGGAGCAAATTCCTAGGCAGCATGGGCTTTGTGATGATTGCTGCTGTTTGAGGGCAGCACAGTGTGTCTCCCATTCCTACATCTGCCCTGGATCTCACTGATCTTCCCTCTCCATTCCAGTTTTCCCGTCTCCCCTTGTCTTCCCACAGATGTTTGTCTTTTCACAGCTTTAAAAAGGGAAACTTGCCTTTTCCCCAGTTACTTCTTGTAACTCTGAGTTTTGGGGAAGAGCCCTAAAATGCCTGTGGCTCTCTAACTGCTTAGGGCAACACAGCTCATCTGGAAACATCACAAGAGGCTGGGAAGCCAAGCTCTTAACAACTGTGGATTTAAATGCCAGCATAAGAACCCATTGAATTTATAATGTAGTACAGTGTAATTGAACTTTTATAATGTAGTACCGTGTAATTGAACTTCACAGTATCTTTTACCTTTGTCAGCTACTTTGTTCAATGAATTTGCATCAGAAATTAATTTCTCCTTAGATTCCTAGTCCCAGGAAATCAGGTTTTCCACTCTGCAGGAATCTCAGAAGGCTTTTCAGAAGCTACATATCATCGTGTATTTACATGCTCCTGGAAATCCGTGGGGAGCCATATGGGAAATGGGAGAAACTGGTATGATTTGGCACCAGGAGAAGGGCACAAGCTTTTCATGAGAAGTCTCTTCTACCCATTTCCAGGACTCGGAGACAGACTGCCATTAAGCAACTGAAATATGAATGCTAGAGATGGCCAGTAAAAGTGAGAAATGGTTATAACCTGTCTGTGAATGACCAGACCTGTGCAGCCTTGCATGAACTCTGAACTTCAGAACCAAAATCTTTTCACTACTGCTAGAGGAGTAAGCAGAAGGCTCAGAATGGGTCCATATACCATATTTGAAGTGAAAAATACCATGTTGGATTTACCAGCCTTTTCTCAGGCATCCTGATATAAAGCACTAGGAAAACTTAACACAAATAGGACTATCCAAAATGATAGGAAAAACGTCTCTTTGCAAGAAACAACCATATTTTGTCAGAAAGAAAATCCAACAAACAACTTAATCTCATTACAAGTAATACTAATTATACAGAACTATGCCATGACAGATGGAATCATAGAATCATAGAATGGTTTGGGTTGGAAAGGACCTTAGGATCATCCAGTTCCAACCCTCACACTAGACCATGTCGCCCAAGGCTCTGTCCAGCCTGGCCTTGAACACTGCCAGGGATGGAGCATTTACCACTTCTTTGGGCACCCCATTCAGTGCCTCAGCACCCTCACAGTAAAGAACTTCTTCCTTATATCTAACCTGAACTTCCCGTGCTTAAGTTTGCAGTGCATAGAACTCATGAACAGCATTTCTCCTGTAAAACAGGACTATCAACAGCATACAGAATGATGACAGTTTGGCAAAAAGATGTACTAATACATTTATTTCCCTTATTGGTCCTACAGTGGTGAGTTTTGCAGCCACCCCTCCACGCACTCCATGATCCCATGGAGCTTGAGTTCCTGGCTTATTGCTTCCACAAGGAACCATCACAGCAAAGCAAAATGGGCCAGCAATTAGAGAGTTAACAGACAGTGGTGTCTCTGGTGACTTCAGGATGTTTAATGGAATGAGTTCCAGGACTGAGTAGTTTTGATGGTGCAGTTTCTAATGGAGATATTGCAATGACGCCATTTATCAATGGATTTTATTTCCCAGGAGGGGGGTGGGATAAACTGTATATGGCTACAAACGGCCCATACACTGCCATACAGATTCAAGTGGTCAGAGATCCCGCTGCCTGCTGAGTTAAATGGAGTCTTCAATAATAGGAAAGTGAAGTTTGGCCAGCTGGTATTCATCAGTCCTCTTGCCATTTCACGAGTGTCCATTAGGAACCTATATGCATGATCCCTGCATTTCAATTGTTAGAAAAATTAGCTGTTAACCATCAGGAAATGACCTGTTTCCCCAGCACAGTCACTCAGACCCATTACAGGCCCTGTTCTAAGTCCTCTTCTTATTGAACACAGTTTACAAGAGGTTCACCATAATCCCTTTAAAATTAGATTTTTGTTCTTATTTTAAGCCATTCAGATTGTTGCTCAAATCAAATCTTTTTGTCTGGTTGAAGAGAGAATGAGAAGCCAACACAAGGGTTGGTGATGGATACATGGTCACGGAAGGGTTGGCTGGAAATTTGGGGTGCAAAATAGGTTTTCATCAGAAGTGGCTGATTTACAAAGAGCAGTTCTCACATCCAGAATGGCATTTCTCATGGCAGTCAGGAAGAGACAGACATTCAAGGGAGGACAGCCCCATAAACCCAACTGTGGCAAACCTTCAGACCCTTTTTGGCCTCTTTTGGACAGAGAGGGATGTGGCCCCTCTCCATATTCCTGGAGCACTTGGCTATTGCCCCTACTTCCAGCCTGCCAGCAGTTTCTCCTGCCAAAGATGTTAGATGTCAAAGAAATATTCATTGGATGAGATGGAATCACTGCCCCATGGTTAAGCAGGGATTTAAATCCACAGTACATGGGCTCTTTGCCACCAGGCTTACTGAAAGTCTTCATCTGTTTTTCTCTATTTCTGAAGGAGAGAGCAAAAGGGAAAAGGTAGACAAGGGTACTGGAAGGAATATTTTGCAACAGCAAAGCCCATTTTTTAAGCCCTGAAACATTTTGGCTTCAGGAAATGCTCTCAGTTCCTGCCTGGTTCTCACCAACAGCTCCTGAGGGACACTCAGTCCTCAAGTATCCCTGTACAAAACTGCATGCACCAGTCACCCTGGGGAAACTGGAGACGACATCTGTTCTATTATGGGATATAGTGATAGGGCAAGGGGTGATGGGTTCAAACTGAAACAGGGGAAGTTCAGGTTAGATATAAGGAAGAAGTTCTTTACTGTGAGGGTGCTGAGGCGCTGGAACAGGTTGCCCAAAGAAGTGGTAAATGCTCCATCTCTGGCAGGGTTCAAGGCCAAGCTGGACAGAGTCTTGGGCAACATGGTCCAGTGTGAGGCATCCCTGCCCATGGCAAGGGTTTGGAACTGGATGATCCTAAGGTCCTTTCCAACCCAAACAGTTCTGTGATTCTATGATACATCCCAAACACGGCTGCTTGCCTTCAGTCTTAACAAGCCATTGATTGATTGGTATTGGGTCCCTTCTCAAACACTGTGGGGAGAGCAGATTTAGGGATGTCAGGAGGTGAGTCTGACCTCTACATGGAGGCTGGGATTACATCTAGGCACTGTGCACACAGGGGGAGGAATAGGGCAACCAGAAAACAGGCACTTCAGGGGTGTCAGAAAGATACAGTTGTGATCCAAGACACATGTAGACACAGCGCTCCAGTCCTCATACTTGTTCATAACCCAAGACAAAAGCATGATGTCTGTGAGACCCTGCAGCAGAGGCACTGCTTGCGTTTTGAAGGGAACACAGGAAAATCCCAAGCTGGAAAACGTTTGCTCAGAGCAGAAGCTGGGTCTACCATTCTCCTCTATCTACTCATTGCCCTTCTGAAACTCATTTGCTTGTGAATTACTCCAGAAAACATCATCCCAGCGGCAGAGCAGCAGAAGCCAGGGTGGAAAAAAAATAGCTTAATTTCAAACTATAATTAGAGGATGCTGAAGGCAACACTTCAACAGTCAGATGTCTCAAGCACTGGAAAGTCTCTCAGGAGAAGCAGTGGAAAGAATATTGCTTCAATCATAGCGACAAAGCACTAAGAAATGCACACTAGGCAGTAACTCTGCCTTAGTGTTGGTTATCAAAAGGCAGGAAGCTGGTTCTCATGCCAGCCAAAGCAGACAGCTTGTGGCAAGGGGAAACCCTTTTCCCACAGCAAGCCAGGCCTCCATTTAGTGCAAGAGGAGATAAGGATTCACCCTGGTATTCAGGGACAGCTACGGGTGATGGTGACATGACACTGGGCTGCCCCAATGCTCAGCACCCACCTCTGCTCAGCCCATGCTCTCACACAAGGCTGGCCTCCCATCTTCAGCTGTGCTTTCTTTTTTTTCCCCCCAAGTAAATTCAATCAGGAGTTTGCTCTCATCCCTAACTCACTTCATGTGAACTTAATTTCCAGCTCTGATAGTTATTTTTAAAAAGGGATTTTTCCTTTTTTTTTTTCCCCTTAAATGCAATAGGGGTTTGAGGATGAAGGAAGGAGAAGGGAAAATTCAATTAACTTCCCTTCCAGTGTTTCCATATTTCTCGGGTGTATGAGCAAAGCCATTTCAGGCATTAGAGAAGTTGTTTAGATTTGGACTGTACCTTGCCTGTCAGATCATGTATCCGGGCGTTTGGATTTTTGGATGGGATCCAGTAGGAAGGATGGTTTCTGCACTCCACCAGTCCTGAGCAATGCCCATGGGACCCCCTGACTGCAGGGCAATGGTTTCATAGCGCAGCTAATATGCATAGGAAGGTGTTACAGCCTGAGACTGTTAGTAGGTATTTAAGAAAACACAGAAACAATGAGGGATAGACTCGAGTTTTGCAGCTTAAGAATAGGAAATAACTATGGAAAATGAGTGGATCTTATGGAATATGAGCTTTACTCCCTTAGTCTCCAGGGCAAGGTTGCCCTTCAAGGGTTTGGGGGTGGGTTTTTTCTGTTTGTTGATATCAGAAAGCGTAGCTAATCCTAATCTCCCAGTTTAGGGGGAGGAAGAGGAAGAGTCAGTAAGAACAAATGAATGCTTTAAAATAAAAACTTATAGTTTTGTTATTTGGGGTTTTTTTGTCTCATTTGGAAAGTCTTTAAGTTTTAAAGAACTAGAGTTGAATTAAATGAAGTAGTTTTGAAAAAAAAAAAACCATTATTTTCTGATTTGGATCAAAGTTACGGTTGCAATTCACAACAACATAAAAACAATTCATTCTGTAGTCTCTCTCTTTTTTAAAAGAAGAAACAAAAAAGTGAAATCAATGTTCCTACAATGTTCTTGAAGATGAATACTAATTTGCATCTAATTGCCTAGCTGACCAAGGGCATGGATTTCTGATGAATATTCTGGGTGATCACCAATTTAACCATCTCTTCCCTAGCAGAGATGAATTTCTTTGGGTATGATCCAGGAGACAGGAGTCAGAGAATGACCTTTTCCATTGCTTTTGTTTAACTGAACAGTTTTCTCATGTTTTCCATTCATCAACATGTCCGAATCTTTTCTCTAACAGAAAATCAAAACTGAAAACGTGATGAAAGCCAAACAGATAAATGACAATAATGCAATCTGACTCAGTATTTTGGCGGCCATCCCCAGAAGATCCATGTAATTACCCATTACTATGTACTTTACAAAATATAGTCTAATACGTGCTTTTTGTACTTTTTTTTCTAACTTCTTCTCTCTCATAAAGATGCTCAATACTCCCTGATGATCCAAACTTCACCCGTTGAGAAGAAGCATAGTTGTTTGACTGTTGTTGTTTTCAAACCCATGGCTCTTTCCAGCACTACTTGCTAGTGGTGAGAAGACCAGATGCACCTTTCCAGAATCATGCAGAAGAGACTTATTTTGTGTGTTTCTGCTTCGGGATTTTAACTCTGTGAATTCTTTTTCCAATTCTTTGCTTTTTCTTTTCAGGCTGTGAATGCACTGGGGAAATGGGAGATTGCCTTTCTCTCCATATCTAGAGATCTCTTAGTTAGACATCTGCCTGGAGCTCGCTGAGCTGAGCTGAGTTTAGATGTAATTTGCAAGCTAATCCCAAACATTCCTAGCCTCCAGTAGCAGAGGGCTATCAGCAAGCAGATTTTGGGTGAAGGCTGTAGGCAGTGCATTCCCCGGTAATGCTACTTGTCATTGCACAAAACATCCTGATGGCGTGACATGACAGCAATGTCATCTTCCCAACCCTCTCTGCATTAGAAGAGGTCTTCCCAACCCTTTCTCTAGTTTCCTTTTCACCCTCTTTCTTTTTTTCCCTAGCAGTGCCTCTGCTGAATCTTTCCCTGGTACCTTGTTGACTCAACCCCCAAGGCATGTCATGCCATAAGGATCCTGGTTATTGCTACAGGAAGTTTTCCCATTAAGTCATCACCATCACCACCATCACATCATCACCACCAATCACCATTTTTTAACTTCTATCCATCACTAACTTGCCTCTCTGCTTGGTTACTCCAGCAGTGCTGTCCTTAATTTTCACTCCCTATCACAGAGCAACAGCACCTTCTTGCTCTGATCTGCAGTCAGGACAGTAACCTGACTCATGGAAGAAGCCGCCTGTACTTTGACATCAGACTTTTCCATACAAATCCTGAGCAAAACACTTTTGTTCCTGATAATGAGTTGTCTGAGATTAAATAGAGAATAACCTATTCAAATGAAGTACTTCCCTTGCAAGAATTACCATGGAACTTGGTAATTTCCAGTGTCTTCTGATTAGAAATCTATTTACTGCAGAGTTATGACCATTCAGTTCCCCCAACTAGAGCTGGCTGAACAGTGTTATCCCTTTGCTTGCCTTCCTATGGTAGGAAACTTTGCCACTACTTTAAGATACTCTTGGAAATGTGTGAAGGTGAAGGGAAGAGCAATGCAAATGCAGAAGCTGGCTCTGCAGGGTGGGAGGTGGCTTAGCAGCATATCACAGCACCTTTATCAACGTCAGGTCTCGCCTTGGACACTTTTGCAGGCCACAGTGATGCAAAGCTCTTTATGAATAACGGTTATTAACCTTCATAGCTTTGGTCCAAGATTTATCCCCACGGTACATGTGGAAAAACTGAGACATCCAGCAACAAAATAACTTTGCCGAGCAATCCTGTGGTAAATTATAGAGCAGGAAAAATAAAGACTATGAAAAACTTCAGCCTCATGATCCAGCCATGAGCTATTATCTTCCATTGCTCAAGGAAAATGAAGGCATTGTCCTGGATGACACCTCTACTGGCCTCTGAGCTTTGTTTTACTGTCCTCTTTGCTTCCTAAGCTTTACTAAAGCCAAAGATTCCCGATGGACATTTTGAGAAAGCGCGGGGAGGGAGGGGAATGAAGCAGGGTGGCATTAAGTTTTATCACCCCCTAAACCGTAATACTTTCCTTTGCGTGCTCTGTTTCTTATTCACACGGCTATAAAATTTGCCACATCCGGGCGAGAACATCCCTCCAGTCAACTAGGCGGTGTTTATGGACTGGAAACGGCGTTCTCTTGCTCCTCACCATAGGGGTGAGACAAGAACATTAACAAGTCACTCGTGGTTTTCTCTTTCCAGTTTGGGCATCAGACCTCTCTTAACACCGCAGGGGGCGACGTAGCAATTTAGGGCCATTTTATACCTCTGAAGATTTGCAATCAGCAAATTGGCTGGAACGTGTTTGATTTCCCCACCCACCCACCTCCCCTCCACTGTGTCCCACCATGGAGCCTCTTGCTAGGGACATCTTGATGTTTGTGGTCTCGCAGATTCCTTGCTTAAGCCAAGCGCGTTTGTTGCAGAGCTGGTTCTCAGCCCAGTTCGCTTTACATCATAAATGTAAAACTGTTTCTTTTATGAAAAGAAAATAAAAAAGAAAATAAACCAAAAAAAAGAAGAAGAAACACACAACCAACCTATAAACAGAACATAAAAGCTGTTTAATGGAGTGCATAATGAAGCAGAGAGGAAACAGACTTGCATTGATTTTCCCTGACATTTCACCTATTAAATTATAAGCTTCTTAAGGAAGAGTCTGAAATGTTCTTTCTTTTTTCCTTTCAGTTAATTTAACTCCTTTAATGAATAACAAAACCAGTGGTGTCCCCAGCAAGCTGAGGTTGCGTGATAGGCACGTATCAAGAGAAAACAAAGCTTAAGTACTACGACCCCCAGGAAAATGTCCCTCCCTGTTTCAGACAGGCCGTTCTGGAGGCACTTCAGAAGAGATGCTGAAAGAAAACCAGGTCCAAGAAAACCGTATCTTCACAACCCAATGAGAAAGTGAGACCTCAGGCCCGCTAAGAGAGCTTTGTGACTTCCTCCACTCCTTTGGACAAGCTACTTGGAGCCCTGACTACTTGCTTTTGCCCTCTGCACAGCAGGAGCAGTAGTGTTAACCCACCTACTGAGGTTACTGGAAAGATTAATTAATCTTGCAGGCGCTTTTGAAGGCAGCAATTCACTCTGAGAATTCATCTGGAAGTCCTCACGCAGTAGTTGAGAAGAACTATAAAGCACACCACGTAGCTGGAAACTGGGGAGTAAAGAGCTGCCTGCGCTGTGGCAGGGAGATGCTTAATGAGGGATGAGATGAAAAAAAATAGCAACACAGCAGGAAAGTGAAAAAACAATGTGGGATTCATTCCTTCGGGCACAAAAATGACTTCTTTTAACCTAAACTCAGCCTCACAAAGCTGTGTTTGCTGTGGCAAAGCCTCTCGCACGCAGGCAGGAGCAGAGCCAGGGTGCTCCTGGCTGAGCGCAGGGATGCTCAGGGAGGCCGGGGTGAGGGTGGGAGTCCCTTGCAATGACCCTGACAGTGCCACTGCCACCATGGAGGAGGGCAAGGGGCTTCTGCTGGTTGTAGAGCCATGGTATAGCACAGCTTGGCCACCCAGCAAACTCCTTATCTGGACATGGGTGACCCATCAGCCGTGTTAGGACTCATTTCTTTAAAGGATGCTCAGCGCTCCAAAATGACGGGAGATGTCTGAGAGGCCTTTGGTTTCCATGCAGACACCGAGCCCAGGGCAGTCCAACATGGTCATGGTCCATACCTGCTCTGCAGTCACTAGGTAGTCTCTTACGTGACTACTCAAGGGTAGCAGGACAGTGCTATAAATGAAGCTTTGATTTAATAGCAGGTCATAGCAGCCAGGGCAAGGCCTTGAACATCAGCGCTATTGTGCCAGGGAAAGACAGCTTCTCCAAATATGTGGGGTTTTTTCAAAGTGAGTGTTAAAAAATACCCAACAAAACAATAAACAAAGACTCTTCAATCGTAATTCTTCTAAAAAGAGCACAGCGCCGTGTCCTTGACGTGTCAACTTCCATTGGGAGCCACATTTCTAACCCTGCAGAGATGTTCAAGTTTGAGGCAGTGGCTCTGACCCCCCATCTCCTTGGGTGTGTTACTCACACGGGTGACACAGCAGAGTGCAACGAGTTCCTCTGTGATCTTTAGGGTCTGGAAGCACCACACAAAGTCTGCTTGAAACTCTTCACACTGGTACAAGTTCTCCTCCAAACCACACACAGAGGAAACCAAGGCATATAATACTGATGGGAACACCAGCTGAAGTAACTCTAACTTAACTGTGTTGTGATGGCTTACACAATTGTAAGGAAACATCTGCATGCTTCAAAAACCCATCCAGTGCAGTAATACTGCTCTTCTGGTCTGCTATGTACAAGCGACTCATTCGAGTCCTTATGTCTAAATAACATCAGAGAGCTGTAAGCCAGGCAAACTTAATGGAAAAACAAAGCAAAGAATTGTTCTGGAAAGTTCATTATGTCTCCAGACAACACCATCCTTCCTCAAGGATGTGTTTCAGCACTTCTGGAGAGCTCAGTGGTGGCCCAGCAATACACATAGTCTGTGCCACCGCTCCTCTATACCATGTATGCCACCATGCAGGTGGGTTTCACTGCCAGACCCCACGTGTGCCAAAGTATCCACTGCATCCCTTGGATTGGCAAAGGGATCACCAGCCCTGGCAGCACGGCTCAGTGCAGGAGCTGGAGCTGGAGCACTCAGCTATGTGACCAGGCCCCCGCTTTTGTTTGTTTTCACATAGCTTCTTGAACTTATTAGGAGGATGGGGAAAGGAGCCATTGTTTTGCTTTGGCTGTGAGGTCCTAGATGCTTCGCTTCCAGGCCTCCGTCCCAGTGATCCCAGTGATGAGGACAGATCGAGGGAAGATTAAGTCAATGCCTTAGGAAATTTACAGTTGAGGCCTGGAAGAGTGTGTTCTCAGGAGAAGAAAAGAAAAGTGATAGTAATGCAAATCAGAACATGTATGCATGTGTGTACATACACACACACACATACAAACACTAGGGTTTTTGTGTTGTAGCTGTGTCTGTGTCCATTTATTCCTGTATTTCTTTAAGTTTCAGATAGACAGAGTCAACTGAAGAGATTTCCTCCCACACAAACCCCTCCAGCTATAATGAGGGAATCACACCACCGTAATTAAAGCTTGAATTCACTGTTTTCCAGACAGTTTTCCCCTAAGTGCTTCAAAAATCCACGTGCTTACTCAGGCTTTCTTGAAAATTGTTGCCTTGAGGGCTCCTGGTGAAGAGCTGCTGTGCACCCTCCTCTGTCTTTGGATAAGCAGACGATGCAGCAACAGCGTTGTGCCCTTTCACATGGAGGTTTCTTTATTGCTGTGGCTGGTCCTTCCCACCATCTCACTCACTTAGTGCCTGATCCTCTCCAGTGCCCCTTTTGTTTTAAAAGGCTGTATTTTAAGAGCTCTTTGAGGATTAAATTGAACTACCAGACCTGGCTTGTAAGCACAGGCAAAGGGGGAAAGTGCCTTTCACAGCTGGGTCAGGCAAGTGCAGATGATGGATAGGGGCTGGCTTAGGCAGAATGGTTCCTGCTTCCCAGGAACCTGTAGAAATCACCATCTCCACAGTATTCTGTCTCTCTTCTTCCCTTTCCTGTGGCAAGAGAGACTCATCCCATTACTCCTGGGCTGCAAAACCCAGTTCCGCCCATACTGAAGTGAGACCAGGGGTCCCATGCCAAACCAGCAAGCCCAAGGAGGTCCACAGTGCATCCGCTGGAGCCTGGGGCTCTCCTGCTCTTCAGCACATTGCAGAGCCTCGAGTGGCAGAGCAAGTTCTAAAGTACCATGCTGTGGGGAACAGATTCAGGTATCTCTCCACCCAGAGATGTTGGGGCTTTCTTTTTATGCTCCCTTAGGGGAGCTCAGGGCACTCAGGGATCCTTGTAGAGGATTCACTTTAAAAGCAACATTTCTGCTTCCATAGCTAAAATTTAGAAGTCTGCTAAAACATAGATGCTGACTCAGATTTTATATGATCAGTATCCAGAGGAAAATCATTAAGCAGAGTTTAGAGCAATATAACAGTGCCTCATGCCCTTTATCCATTCCTGGACAAAAGGAATGAGCATCATGTTAAAAAAGAAGTAAATTGTCTATCTGCAAGAAGTCAGCCAGGCAACATGAAGCAAAGGTTCACAGGAGGCAGGTCAACCACAAAATACCACTGTTTGGGGGAACAGGAAAAATCAGGCCAAACCTACCACGTGGCCTTTCTTAGAGTGACTGTAATAAGCTTCAAATGATATTTAAGGGCGTACAGGAAAAAAATGAGTGGAATGCAGACAAGAATAAACACCAGAAGTATGTTTAACCTGCAGCACAGAGGTCTGGCAGGCCCTTCTCGTGTTCACTGGAAAGAAAATCCCCAAATAAACACGGTGGTGGTGCCATCCCACAGTTCTCTTCTACTCCCGTGCCTCATGAAGGCCCAGGCTTTTCATGATCACAATGGGTTTACCTTTCCTCTTTGTCTCGTGGCTTGCTAGGGTTGGGTTTAAATGAATTTATCATAGCAGCAAGCATACACTAGACATCTCATACCACTACTGTAACCAAAACAACATATTAAAAACAGAGGCCTCCCTTGATCTGCGTTGTTCCAGGGGCAAAGTAAAATTAGCTATTGAATAGAATTAATATTAATGAATTAAAATTAAACTGATAAAGTTGGACTTAATCTATTAAAATATTCAAAATTGAGTGGAAGGAAAAGGAAATCCTCACTATTTTTTATGCTATTACATGTTTGTTTCACAAGAAGCCCAGTCCTTGTACTCTGATTTATATTGGTATCATTCTTTCTTTCATGCCATAAACTTCTGTGTCTCAAGAGACATAGCTGCATTTTCCATCCATTTCAGAGGCATGTGAGAGCCTCATCATGCTGCTAGTGATGCATTAAGTGCATCTGGAAGTTTATAGTTGAACAGGTACCATTTCCAAAGCCCAGCACCAGACTTTGTGCCAAGAGACAGGCTTATTACTTTTACTATTTGCTATTAGCAGCTTCCTTGCAATGGCATACACATACACTGTAGCATTTCCAAATGCCTTTTGGGGAGGTGGATTGCACTTACGGCTGCTTAGGAGGCGAAGGCTGCTTGGATAGTTAAGGTGAGAGACAGTTCAGGACTGCTGCCATTCTTCTTTATAGCATCTGGGCTGAATGCTGAGGCATTGGAAGCACAGGGGGAAGGAGGCGTCCTGAAATAGTATCAGACAGCAAAATCCCTTTTGAAACAATAGGTGTCTTTGACCTGACACAGAACTGAACCTTTAACCATTAAATTGGGTGAGTTGGTCCAGGGCTAAAGGTGAAGCTGAGACCTTCATGGTTTGGGAAATTATCTAATTAGGGCTTCTCAGCAGTGACGTCAAAAGGAGATCCTGATTCCACAGCTGGTTTGTAACCGGCGAGGTTTTGGTGAAGGTCTGAAAGGTCAGCGGGTCCTTGAAAGCTGGTCTGTTCTCTTCCTTATGGTGTTCTGTGCCCCTTCTTCAGGACCCCTAAGATGCCAGCAGCAACTAAAACAAACCACAAAAATAGTTTATTTATCTTTTTTTTTGCCTGGTGCACCGCTAGGAAGAAACATTTCCAGACTATGGCATTGTCAATTGTGGAAGAGGAAGTTCAAACATAATCAAAACCACTGGTGCATCCCAGACTCCCCAGGCCACAGCTGTTGGCTGAATGGGGTTGCTCCTGGCCTCACAGGCATGAAGCTGGCTGGTGTCACAGCACTGACCAGGGTCCCCTGTGTGGTGGCCCAGAGATAGCTGCAGCTGGTGGAGAGGTTATTAGCCCTGAAGTGGTTTTCAGGAATGATATGGACAAATGAATGATTAATGATAAGATAAAAACCATATGTCTATCATAAAATGAATGATAAACCCATCATGTGATGGGGTTTTCCCCCAGTATTTTAGTTGTGGTTGTTAGGTATTAGACTGCTTTCATTTTAATGCACCAAGGAGCAAGCTATAAATGTAAATGCAGAGCTAGGGGCATGGTTTAGTGGTGGGCTTGGCAGTGCTGGGTTAACGGTTGGACTCAATGATCTCAGTGGTCTTTTCCAACCTAAATGATTCTACAATTCTGATTCTATGCTTCTGTTTAAGCATTATCTATCATGCCAGGTAGCAACCACCTTATCACTGTTATCCTCTATCCATGAATCCTCCTCCGCTCCCCATTAACTGGCTTTTCACAGCCTCTTTCCTGCGTCTCTTTCCCATAGACCCACACAACCACACTGCAGGGTATAGGTCGCTGTATCACAGCATCTCATTGTCAGCATGAGTTTCTCCAATCTCTACTAGAAAAACTCTTCTGTAGCTAACAGCTAACAGCTTCTGTAGCCGGGTTTCTTGTCCTCTATCTCAGATTCCTAAATCTCCTTCCTGAAGTGCGTATTGTTCACCCAACCTGAAGATTTACAAAGCATCAGGAGACTGTAAAGAAAACGTATGTGGCAACTCATCACAAGTAACTTGTAATTACAACAAGCTGTAAGTGGAAAGGCCAAATGAGTTGTTATTTGGAGGCCTGAAGAGCTGAGGGACCATGATCACCCGAGGAGAATGACCTGTCAGAGAGGCCTTAACAATTTGGACAGAAGATGGAGGTTGGTTTTAGGAGTATCATTTCCCCTTTTTTGTCTTCTCGTTTGGCCTGTTCCCTATATTTGATGCCCTCCCTTCACCTCTCTCTTTTTTAGTGCCTCTGCTGCATTGGAGGCAAATCTTGAGTAAATGTTTCTTTGTATGTTCTGCAGAGAAGGACTACTTTGTTCTTTCTCTGCCTTAACAGGCTCTGGGATCTCTGGGTAGCATGCTGCCTGCTCCCCATGACTAACAGTTTGGAAGGAACAACACACCATCTCAAGTAACTTTTTCCACAGTGGAAATGACTGGATCTGTAACCCTGGAACACGAAAACAGGCAGCTTGAGTATCCTTCTGAGGCCAGACACAGTGCTCAGTGAAACAAGTTTCTATTAAGGGTGCAAATTGGTCTCTGAAATTCAGCCAGTTGAGAGAAGAGGCATCCAAGGCTGTTGCTTTCGTGTGCAACGGACCAGGACAGAGACCTCCAACCTGCCCCAGTCCCTGGCATGGTGCACGCATGCACAATGAAGCATGGGATGAGGGTTGAGAAGCAGAGCAGTGTCTCTGCAGAGATGCCCCCCAGACCAACATGGCCATGCTACTACCACATTCAGCACTCGTTTGTGTAGAGACAGTACTCTCTCCATGTCCAAACACATGCTGCTGGTCCTGTTACCCAAACACCATTCACAAGAGTGGTAAAATCATGACAACGACCATCAGCTTTGCGAATAAATGCAAACAAACCCTGTATTTCTCTAACCCATCACACCTGCCCAGTTGGAGAGCAATCTGCCTTGGTCACATGTGTAAAAGGTTGGGATCATCAAAGCTTCCCAGTGACTTCAGTAGAGGCAAGAGCTGCCTCTAAGATGTCACTTCTTGGGAGAGTGTTCCTGGAGGTTTTTCTTTCTTATTTCTCTTGCTTACATAGGAATACTACCCCCCTATTGCTTCTTGTAATTGGGTTAGATGGCTCTAGGGTTAAGAATGGAAAATTATATCAATATCAAACTAGATTCCAAGGTGCAAAAGGAAATACCAGGGCGTTGCTTTCTGATTGTGAGTCTGACTTAGTATCTAGGGATTAGGTCTCAATTTCACAGAGCCTGTCATCATAACCATCAATCTCAAGCCATCAACTGCAAAGAGGACTTGGAGGATGGACCCAGAGGTGAAGGTGCGATATGAAGGTGGGTGTGCTCTTACTTTGTTGGTTTTGCTTTGTGGATGGGAATTTGGCTTCTGGGGACATCGGAGGGGAACCTTTGGCCAATACTTAATTAAAGAATGAGCAAACCAGCTATCTGCTCAAATTCTGCAAAACTGATTTTTAAGATTTTAAAAGGTTAAAACCATGAAGGTGAATAAAGAAAAAGAAAAAAAAGAAGTTGAAGGGGACACTTTCCTAAAAAGATACTCGTACTGCAGCAGTGGCCAGTAGCACTAAGCTGCTTTGTTGGTAAAACTTCCTTGACTTTTGTACTCCTGTGTTAGCTCTGGCTGCTCTGCCTTGGGTGATGGTGTTGGGGAAACAGATAAGACTGAGTGTATAGCACATGGCCATGGGCAGAACTGCTGATATTTACCCAGCTGAGGATTTTTCTGACATGCTGACTTCCAAGATGTTCCATAAATGTAAGGAGTGAGGAGAGGCAGGAAGCTGCTTCTGTCATTTGAGCACCAACCATCAGTTATGCTTTTCTCCACCCTTGAGCAAAGAGATTTCCCAGTTGCCACTAGGCCAAAGTTGTGTGTGTATGTGTATGGAGGGAGGTGGAAGGACAAGTAGCATCTTCCACCACACATGGATTGAACTCAGGTCATGCCCAGTTTGGAAGGAACTGAGCATCCTTCATTTTGAGTTGACAGCATTGACCAGTTAGCAATACAGGTCCCACGCTGCATTAGGTGATGTTACCCCATGTCCAGTACTGTTGTTTGAGCTGATGGTTGTGCCCTGCCTAGCAGGAGTGCAATATAGATCAGGGATATGGAAAAAGCTGCAAATGAGGCCCTAAGTGCTATTAAGGAGGCTGCTGAATCTCCTGCTGGATATTTTTTTGGGAAAGGACATTCCTTGGAAGCAAATTCTCAGCAGCGTTTGCAGCCGAGACAAGGGTGGGTTTGTGAGTAGTCTCTGGGTTACAAACCCAAGCAAGAAAAGAAGTGTTGTTCAAGAATATCAGCAGAATGGCACTTCACCCCCACTAGTTTTTGGGAAAGACCTCTGTGGTTTCCTGGGGTGGAAAGGAGAAAGAAATAAGCTTGAAACTCATCCACTCCCATTCACATGCCTGGTGCACTGTATGCTCTATATTTCAGGAGGCATTTGCAGCCCCTTGGTTACCAACCCTCATTTTTCCAGCCAGGATGGGGATGTGAGATTGGAAAGCAGGGAAAATGGCATGTCCAAGAGCAACCCCCTTGTTTTCCAAAAGGAATGGCTCTGTGACAGCTCGGACAACAGTTGGAGATGTGCGTGTGTGCATCTATGCACATCGCTCACATAAACACCCCCACCAGACCAGTTACACTTATCACATCACCTAATTCCCAACCAAATTGGGGAAGCAAATTGTAGTTAGCTTAAACGAACTGCTGAAAGGCTTTGCACAGGGAAGTCTCATTCCAGCCAGGTTCATACTGTCAGGTTATGTCCTTGCTACATGCCCTAACCTGCATAACTGCATTTCTACTCCTGTGTGCTGTACCCTTATTACCCGGAGTGTCCTCATCCAGAATATTCTTCCTCAAAGATCAGCAAAATGGTTATATACTTGTCACAGCACTAAATATTAATCATGCTGGGTCAGAAAACAAATGAAAACTGGGGAAAACTGGTTTACATCTCCCTTTCATTCCACTTCCTTTCTCTCCTTCCTTCTCTTCTATTCCCAAAATGTCAGTCCCCCGCTTTCCAACCCGAAAGCAACCTAGCTGGAGCAAGATAGCAGGGTGCAGAGGATGAAGACTGCAGGGTGCAAAGGGTGATCTGAATCAACCCCCTTTGCATCAATTTCAGTTTCTGCTGGACATTCTTATGACATTTCAAAAGACTGCAATCCTAATGAAAACCACACAAGCTCCTGAAATTAAGTTAACTCCTTTTGTAAAAATGCTGGGGGCAGGGGAAGGAGAAGAAAGAGAAAGGGAAAGAAAAAGGGAAAGTGAAGGAAAAATCCCTTTCAGGTTGTATCAATGCATATAAGAACCATATTGGCTATCAAGCCACATTCTGCCCTATAAGCAAGCACACCGTAGTTATTGCAAAGCAGAAAAACTACAAAGATTTTTTTGTTTGATCCTTTTTTTGTCTTAAGAAACTAAGGTAAAATAATTCTGGTAGCTTTTTTGGTGCATAAAGTCACTGTTGGGTTTTCTCATATCTCTCTTTCTGTTCTTTTGTCCATGGATCAGCATGTTGAAACACCTTTTTTCCTAATGATAGGGTTTCCTAATCAGCACAAATCCAGAATCTTTTCTGAATGTTACCCGCTTAGACCACGAGTTCTTCCAGCGTGTCTATACAGAGCTGAGCACAAAAGAAGTCCCAAATCTTTCTATACGATTGACCATTGAGTAACAGCTAATGCAAATTGAAGTAAAATAAACTATACACAGTTCTAAAAGGAAGTAGTTCTGGGGTCCCAAAATCTAGAAGAGAAAAATAAGTATACAGAGAGAGAGTGAGAAGAGTCTGTAGATTCTCTAGCAAGCCCCTGATGGAAAGAAGCACATGCTGCTTAGATCCCATGAGCCCAGCAAAAGGCTAACAGTTTGGTGCTACTCATTTCAGCAACTCAGCTGGTCAGATGTCAGCCCATCAACTGAAGTTGGGGTTGACAACCATTTAGTCACTTGGGTAAGCACCTCCCTTAATGTGAACAAGTGTATTCACCCCAGAAGTATAAAAATTTCACTCCTGAATCTTGTTAATAGGCCTCCTAATAGTGGGGACACATTCTGGGAACAGGAAGTTTGGTGGTCAACCCTTTCAAGCCTGCCGAGGAGTAACTAGAACCAAATTTGTCTGGTTTTAATCATAGAATGGTTTGGGTTGGAA
>NW_009934215.1:25456-35375 GCF_000696875.1 Nestor notabilis | reverse complement strand
GGAGTGGGATCGGGATTGATGCAACTTCCCGCGGGAGTCGGAGCCGGCGTTGCCTTCGCGGTCTGCTCCAGCCCGGTTCTCTGTGCTCTCCCTGCTGGAAACTTAGGCAGGCTGAGATGTCTTTCCTTGTGCTTATCCACAGAGCTGATGTGCTCGGGACCCCCGTGCCATGATCACATTCCGCCCGACCTGGGATCTGGGATCCGCAAAGGCCGCTGGAAGACGAAGAACCTTCGCCGGGACGGTGAGTTCAGCTCACGCCCTTCCTAGCGCCTGGGGAAGGAGAGGCCGGGAACAGGCTAGCCTGCATTTTTCGCATTTCTTTCTGGATGAAACTTGGGATTTGAGAAACGGAGACTCGGAAGTGGGCTCAAAGCCGTTGGCAGCCGGGGGTGTGAGCAGAGAGGCCGGCCTTCATATCCCTCCTGGCACTTCTGAGCTTAAGGAGAAAGGTCAGAATTTATCGTGTAAGAAAGAAATCGGAGCGATACGCGGGGCCCTCGCTTCTCCCCGGCCCCAGCTTCTCGGGAGGCTCCTTGTCTGTCCCGGTGCGTAGAGCCCGGAGGTGAGTTCGGTCGAGGGCTTTTCTCTGGGCTGTTTCGCAGGCAGGCGGGCAGCTGCTTGCCCCGACCTGCAGCCGTTTGTCAGGAAACGGCCCTTCCCGCCTCTTCTCCGTAGGTGCTGGATGGGTTTCAGCAAAGGGAGAGGCTGGATGGACTCCCCCTGTTTGGGCTTTTTTTGCTGCTGGCTTCAGCGTTCTCCAGCCCCGTGTGCTGGTAGCCGCTTATCTGGGCGCTGCTTCTTCCCCTGCACTGGGGCCAGCCCAGCCGAATGCTGCTCAGCATCAAAACCTCCAGGATTTCCAGTGTTTCCTCTGCCCGGTGGCTGCTCCTGCCCATGCCAGGATAAGGAACTCATCACCTTTATCCAGGCATTCTCTTTGGAAGCATTTGATTGTCACAGCACACGCGAAATGTTATGACTAATTACAGGCTGGGAAGAAGTCCAGAGCAATGGGCTGACTTCATCAGCACACATCTCCCTCCAGGTGCTCTTCCACCTCTGGCCCATGCACCTCCAGAGGATTTTAGGGAAAAAACCTGCATTGGTGGGGTTTCATTTGTGGGTTGTTGATTTTTTTCCTGCCTGCCAGAGATGCCATTTGGCTGCCTGCGATGGTGTCAGATGGGCAAGGGGCGCAGTGTCCTCAGGCAGTTCTCATTGGGATGTAGCCCTCACCAGACACTTTGCCTGTACCAAAGGAAGGCACAGCCAAGGGTGAAAGTTCCTTGAGATGCTGTTTTCCTTCTGTGCAGCTCAGAACTGCGGCTCTGTGTGCTTTTGGGCTTGTCTGCATGACAAATGAAGAAAATACTTGGGGGCAGTGGAGGGAGGTGATGGCAGGGTCTGTCCGCCTGGTTTCAGTAATCCAAGCCAGTGCTGGCAGCTTTTTCAAGATGGGATTGTGGGAAGCGGAGAGGGTTGACAAGGGGCAGGGGAGGGATGTCCCCGGTGAGGGGACAGATCTGGTCCTGCAGAGGAGAGGCGGATGCTACACCCTGAGTCGTCATTACTAGTTGTCTCCGCCCCTCGAAGGGCTAATTTTTCTAACTATAATTAATATTTTTAATAAAACTCATGCACTGCCTGTGCCGCCCCAGTGCGGAGGTGACAGCAGGGAGGAGGAGGTGGTTTTGCTGAGTGAGGCTGAAGGCCACGTCCCTCTGGGGATCTTGGGTTCATCCAGGGATGCTTTTTGCCCCAGCCAGGCCCTGGGCAGGACACACTCATCGCCGGGAGCAGAGCAGACGCCTCTACCCAGGTTCCTCTGCTGCCAGCGCTGGTTCACCATAAAATCCTCAGTGTGAGCTGGCCAGACGCTCCAAAGCCCCGTGGGTTCTGCCTGGCTCTGCAGGTGAGGAGGGCAATTTTTGGGTGGTGGGAAGGACACCCCACATCTTGTGGGGCCATCCCTCAATGGGAGCTGCTGGTCCCTGCATCACCACAGCCAGTTTCTGCCCCAACGCAGGTGCCATGCACCTGGAGCAAAGCTGCTGCCTGGGTGGGGAGGCAGGAGTATCTCCAGGAAGTCAGAAGGCATCAAAAAATGCTGGGGAGCAGCCCAGAATAACATCTTGGTCACTTCTGGGTCGTGTGGGCAGGAGAGCTCAAGGCAGAAGGGTGATAAGAAAATGCAGCATCATGAGATGGCATTTGCAGCGAGATGGAGGAGGAGGAAGGCTACTGTGGCAGGGGAGTGTCAGGACACTGTGTACTGGTGTTGCTGTCACCAGTTCATTCTGGGCTTCAGGCAAATTATTTAAATTCTCCTTCTTTGACAAGAAAGAAAACATCTTCTTATCTCGCAGCAGCCTTGATGAATTTCCTCCGGCAAAACTCTCCAGAGTCATAAAGACAGCAGACACGCGTCTTCTCCAGGAGGATGCTGCCGCCTCTTTCCAAATCACACTCAAATATTTGGGATGTGCTGACTATTCACCCCTCTGATGGGATGAGGCAGGTTTCCCAGCATCTCTGCCCGCAGGATGAGGCCACGGGCTCTGAGATAAGGTACAAGTAAGAAAAGGCACTTGCTTTTGTGCAGGGCAGGGAGCACCTCCAGGAGCTCAGCTGTTCAGAAGACATCTGTGCTGCAGCACTTTTTTTGCATGAGCAAGCTGAGGGAAGGAGCTGATTGTGGGGATAACTGAAAGCAACACAGTAAGTCCATCACAGCAGCTTCTCTCACTGAAATCCCTTGGAGGGAGGGTTTCCCCAGGCCCCCTGTCCTGTCACAGAATCACAGAATCACAGCCTGGTTTGGGTTGGAAGGGACCTTAAAGCTCATCCAGTTCCAACCCTCTGCCATGGGCAGGGACACCTCCAAGCCCCTGTGTCCAACCTGCCCTTGAACACTGCCAGGGATGGGGCAGCCACAGCTTCTCTGGGCACCCTGTGCCAGGGCCTCAGAACCCTCACAGGGAAGAGCTTCTTCCTAAGATCTTGTCTCAATCTCCCCTCTGTCAGTTCAAAGCCATTGCCTCTTGTCCTATCACTATAGTCTGTGATGAAGAGTCCCTCTCTGGCATCCTCGTACCCCCTTCAGATACTGGAGGGCTGCTCTGACATCTCCACACGGCTTCTTTTCTCCGGGCTGAACAGCCCCAGTGTTCTCAGCCCGTCCTCTGGGATGTCCTCCCTGCTCAATCCTCCTGGCCAGCCTGGTGAAATGCCACTGCCAGATCCATGATGTGCACAGTTGCTGTGTCTCAGCTCCCCGTCCTGTTTCTTCTCATGGACACAGGCCCTGCAGGAGGCATCGGGGCAGCAGCAGGAGGCATTGGGGCAGCAGCAGGAGGAACGTCAGCCCCAGGCCCCAACACCGGCCTCCCAGGAGCCGCTGGCATCTCCCCCGGCAGCAGCCACCCCAGGACAGGCAGCCTCCACCATGGACCTGGAGAAAGCAGGTGAGGGGGAAGCTGGGATGCAGTGGTGGGCACTCAAGAGGAGGGATGGAATGGGATGGGATGGGTGCCCAGTACCTCCCAGTAGGTACCAGGAGGACCTCTCCTCTTTTGGACTGGGGAGATACTGGATGTTGGTAGAAAACAAACACCAGCCAACTGCCAGGTGGCACCAGGCCACCAGTGAATTATTTAATAGAGTGAACGGTGCCAGTGGGCACCAGCAAGCCCGCTGCTCCTGCCTGCCTCTTAAGGAAAATGTAATGCTTGTGGAAATACTGGGGCAGGGGAATCCCTCTAGCAAGGGATGCTCTCACAGGAGGAAGGTGTTAGACCAAGAAGGAGCATGTTATCCATGTGGGATCACCGTTGCCTGGCAGTTTGACTTGCAGCTGGGTGTTGTGGCTTTGAACCTGGCTCTGCCTTCCATCCCAGGCTGGGATTAGGGTGAATGATGTGTGCAGAGCCCTCATGCCTCCTGTAATCTTGTTTTATCCCTGCATGCTGCATTCCTGTTAACTTTAGACGTTTTGGGGTGGGTTTTGTGTGTGCTGGGTTCAGAGGGAACATCACAGTCCTCTGCCTGAGCTGGGCTGAGGTTTTGTTGCAGGAAAAAAGAAAAGCTGGTGCCTGTTGTCACTCTTCCAGGGTATCCAGCCCAAGTCAGGGAGACAAAACCCAGCGATCACTTCTGCAGGCATTGCCAGATAAGTCCCATGGCATGTAGTTGACAGCAGAGCTATGGTTTGGTGCCAGCATTTCATTTTCTATCTGCTCTGCTGGCTCTTCAACTCCTTTGAAAGACAGCAAGCAAGTCTGATTCACAAGGAAAGTCTTGCTTCTTGTATTTAGGATGTTTCCCAAGAAGCAGCCAGCATCTTCCTGCAGGCAGCAAAACAATTCCCATCATCTGCTGCCTTGAAAACTTCAAGGTTTCTGGTGGCAGCAGCTGAAATCCGTGGCAGGCAGTGAATGGCACCGGGCAGCTGGGATCCTGGCCACCACTTTGCCCGCTGCAGTGCCTCATCCCCACGTTGGGAATGAGTCAGGCCAGCTCATTTCTTCTTGGAAACTACCAAGTCATTTAGGGATTCATTTGGCAGGCTCTGATATACAGCCAGGTTGGCTTCTGTCAGCACCTGTGGCCCCATTAACGCACAGAAAACCATGTTTAAAGTAATAGTAGGAGGTTGGCAAGCCGAATGCACAAGGATTAGGCAACATGGCCGTCCAGGGTACCCATCTCATTTTTTAATTTGGCTTCCATTATGTTTGTGTGTAATGATGCAGTCTTTAATAACATGATCACATCCTGATTTTCCACCGGCACCTGCTCATTCAGTAAAAAAGATGCCGGCATGAATCAGAGCCGTGGTGAAGGCGGTTGTTACCTGAGTGAGGCGGCAGAATTTTGGCATGTGATGGGGCTGGGTCACAGCGTGGTGGCCTGGGCAGGCATTCAGTATTATGGCCTGGGATGTTCTGCTGGCATCAGCACATCCCTTTCGATTCCACCCTCTCCCAGGGACTCACACTGTTGGTCCTGCTGGCCACATTCAGCACCGTGGCATTCAGGATGTACCTCTTGGCACATTGCTGCACTCCATGGGACTTCTGCAAGTCACGCTTCCTGCAGTCCCACCTCCACTGCAGCCCCTGGGATTCTCCCCATAGCCAGCATCCCATTCCCCAGCGAGGCAGCTGGGTCCTGAGTGGCTCCGTCTTTGCTCCCACTGCAGGAGGGAGGATCTGCAGTGGGAAACATGCCAGTCTGCCGGTGACCCGGCCCTTCCCAGTGATCCAGAAGGTGATGGCCTCCATGGCGCATCTGCAAGAGGAGAAGCTGCGGCTGCAGGAGCAGCTGCTGGGGCTGCAGGAGAAGCTCGCTGCCCGGGAGAACGATGAGCTTTCCCTCTCTCTCCAGCTGCAAGGCCAGGTATGGTGGGGACAGGGCAACACAAGAGGGTCTGTCGGGGTCCCCAGCTTCAGGCTGTGGCTTGGTTGGAGCACTGTGGTTTGCAGTTAGTGAGAGTCATGCATGGAAGGAGCATAGGACCTCCATCGCAGAGCATTGTGCGTAGGGATGAGCTTGGTGCTCCTGAGCACTCATGCCGTCTCACCACCTTTGGCTGTGCTTCCCTCGGGATGCTTGCAGCCCCTTGTTTGACGTTGTGGTAACACCAGGGTAATGCTGGTGAGCATGCAGCGCCTTAGATATGATGTGGCTGGGAGGACTTTGGGAATCAGGGTCACAGCCCTGTGGTCATCGTCCATCCTCCCAGAGCAGGACAAGCTCATTAGACTGACCCAGCAGATTAATTTTAGTGACTTTTGAGAGTCAGTTGAAAGTGAACGTGAAGGCACGGAGTTCTCTGTCAAAGGGGAGAGCCTTTTGGATGCCATCACCAGAACCCTCCCCAGATCTGTCCCACACCACTGTGGCTGCATCCTCAGTGCGAGGACCTGGGTCATCCCAGGAAGATACAAATTCCAGCTGCTTATAAAGGCATTTGCATGTGGCTGTTGTGGAAGCTGTTACAGTCAGGTTCTGCTTGTTCCACGGGTGTCAAAAAGGCGGAGGTAATTGTCCTGCATTTGGTTGGCATACTCTGCATGACACAAGCGTGAGTGCTGGCAGGATCTGTCCCTGCGCTGGCCAGTTTGGCAGCAAGCACAGAGCAAAGCGCCGACCCAAACTTCCAAAGCTCAGGCATGGCTGGACCACGGCTTGAGCCAGATCCGGCTGCCAAGGAATCCCTGTTGCCTCCAGAGAGCAGGATGCAGCTGGAGATGCCTGAGCAGGTAGGAGATGGAGGTATATTCTGGGGTGTTGCTGGCACAGGGAGCGGAGGGCAAGCTCCAGCGTGCATGTCTAAAAAATACCTTAATAATCTGCCTTCCTGAGCACAGAAATGGGATTTTCCCACTCAGGTCCAAGGCTGCTGTGCTCGGCATATGATCAGGGGCTCTTGATGCCGCAGGGAGAAGTCACCTTCCCCAGCTTGTCACCCTGAGCACACAGAGCTCTCTCGCAGGACCCTGAGCCGTGCCGAGTGTGCAGGAGCTGCCCCTGGCCCTGCGAGGATGTGCTCTAATAACTGATTGTCATTAACTGCAGCTCCTTGTCAGCACATCTGCGCTGCTATTAGAATCACAGAATCATAGAAGCAACCGGGTCAGAAAAGACCTTTAAGATCATCAAGCCCAACCATCCCCCAGCACTGCCAAGGCCACCACTGAACCATGTCACTGAGGGCCTCATCTACACGGTTTGTGAACACTTCCAGGGACGGTGACTCCACCACTGCCCTGGGCAGCCTGTTCCAATGCCTCACCACCCTCCTGGTGAAGAAATTTTTTCTAATTTATTATCCTGTTAATCAGCAGTTCCTAAATGATGGTCCATGGAGGTCCAGTTGCTGGTTATTGGGATGGAGTAGCAGCCTGCTGTGTCTGGGTGAGGGGTTTGTCTGGGGAGCATCCTCCTGTCAGATTCGGACATGGGGACTTCTGGAAGGGCTCCTGCTCTCTCTTTCTCCAAAGAAAACTTTCCTAGAAAGAAAAACAGAGAAGGCAAAATAGAGCTACATTGCAAGGGCAGGACGGGTACTCCAGGCTCTCGAAGCACAATTAGTTTGTTTTCTTCCTTCCCCGAAGATGCTGCTTCTGCTTTTTTTTTTTTTTCTCTAATAATGGTTTCTGCTAATGCTGAACATGGACAAATTACATACATGGTCAAACAAAGTTGAAGCAAGCCTTTCATTAAGGTTCGTTTTAATCAGCTCATGTGAATCAGCGCTCAGAGTAAGGTGCAAAATTAAGGCATAACAAAGATGCAAGCCAAACTGGATGGTGGTAGCCAGTGTGGCACCACAGGATCTCCTCTGAAAGCTGCTGAGATGCCTCCTGGTTAACCCTGCCTGTGTTGACAGGTCGAAGCTCTGAAGGCAAAGCCCCTGGAGCAGGCACTTTTTTTTGAGCTGGTGAGCTGCCACTGCGCTGGGGCTAAGCCACCCCCGCCCCGAGGGATGCGGGAGCTGTGGGGAGGAGGAAGGACCGCATGGGTAGGGCCTAGAAGGATTGAAACCTCCCCAGGGTCGCAGTTTGGATCCGCAAGCTGAGAGAGAGACACTGACGGGTGGAAGTTTGTGGAATTTTCTGTCTGATGTAATGTCACAACTGGTAGCCCTGGGGCAGGCAAAGCTACCCCCTCCCTGGCACTGCCACCTTACAGTGGGAAGTGACAAACCCTCTAGGGGCTGGAGTCCCCTGGGGACAGCAAAGTGGAGGCTCCCCAGGCATGGTGGGGGGGTTCTGACATGGGAGGATGGGGCTCCCCTCATGGAGGAGGCTGGGGGCTCCCTGGGGGCAGCAAGGTGGAGGCTTATCCATGTAGGAGGCTTGGAGGATCCCCAGTGTGGTGGGTGAGGGCTTCCCTGGGTGCAGCAGCCTGGGGTTTCCCACATAGGCTGAGGTCTGTCCTGGGTGCAGCAGGCTGAGGTTCTCTGAGCATGGTAGGCTCGGGTGTCCCCTGATGCTGCAGGCTGGGGCTCCCCAGGGTGCATTGAGCTCCCACTCCATTGCACCCATCCCATCGCAGGGCAGCACAGATGTGGAGAAGCACCGGGACCTGCTGGTGGCCGAGAATGAGCGCCTGCGTCAGGAGATGAAGGTGTGGGGCTGCAGCGCCACCAGCAGGCACCATGCCAGGACTGCACCTACGTCCAGGTAAGTGGACAGTGGTGGTGGCATGGTGGCAGGGTGATGGGCACCCATGGGTGATGCAGCCTCGGCTGTGCTGTTTGGGGCCAGGAGAACGCTGGGCTGCAGAAGCAGCTGTCCCAGCTGCAGCGGGAGGCGGAGGAGATGCGGGCCAAGCTGGGGGAGCTGGACCTGGAGGTACAGCAGAAGACGAACCGCTTGGCTGAGGTGGAGCTGCGGCTCAAGGACTCCCTGGCCGAGAAAGCCGAGGAAGAGGAGAGGCTCAGCCGGCGGCTGCGGGACAGCCAGGAGACCATCGCCAGCCTCAAGTCCCAGCCCCAGCAGATAAAGGTGAGCACCAAGAGGCTCTCCATAGAATCACAGACTGGTTTGGGTTGGAAGGGACCTTAAGATCATCCAGTTCCAACCCCCTACCACCGGTAGGGACACCTTCCACTAGAGCAGGTTGCTCCAAGCCCCTGTGTCCAAGCTGGCCTTGAACACTGCCAGGGATGGGGCAGCCACAGCTTCTCTGGGCAACCTGTGCCAGCACTTCAGCACCCTCACGGGGAAGAACTTCTTCCTAAGATCTCATCTCAGTCTCCGCTCTGTCAGGTTAAAGCCATTCCCCCTTGTCCTGTCCCTACAGGCCCTTGTTCAAAGCCCCTCTCCAGGTTTCTTGTAGCCCCTTCAGGCAGTGGAGCTGCTGTAAGGTCTCCCCTTAAGGAGCCTTCTCTTCTCCAGGCTGAACAAGCCCAGCTTTCTCAGCCTGTCTCCAGAGCAGAGCTGCTCCAGCCTGCTCAGCATCTGATCCATGTCCCTCTGATCCATGTCTCCTGGCCAGGAAAGGGGAGTTCAGCTGGGTGCCTGTTGGGGCCTAGTGGGTGCTCTGCAAGTGCCACCCATCCCTCTGCCCTGCGCACAAGAGTGCAGCACTGTGGTTCCACCAATGAGCCAGAGCTCCATCCTTGGGTGCTGCGTTCCCAGTACACTCCATCTCCAGGTGCTTTTCTCCCACAGTACATCATCAAGACGGTGGAGGTGGAATCAGCCAAGGCGAAACAAGCCCTGTGTGAGAGCCAGTCCCGAAATCAGTACCTGCAGGAGCAGGTAGGGATGCAGAGGCAGGTGCTGAAGGAGATGGAGCAGCAGCTGCAGAATTCCAAGAAGACAGAGGCTCAGCTCCAAGCTCAGGTCTGAGTGCAAAGAGAGGGAACAGAAACCACCCAGCCCGGCTCCGTGTGCTGTGGTGCAGTAGTGGGTGCTCATGGCTCATGTCCCTTTGCTTGCTCCTCTCTCACCCAGATCATGATGTACGAGGCCGAGCTGGAGCGAGCCCATGGGCAGATGCTGGAGGAGATGCAGGCAATGGAGGAGGAGAAGAACCATGCCATTGAGGAGGCGTTTTCCCGCGCCCAAGTGGAGATGAAGGCAGTGCACGAGAACCTGGCAGGTGAGGAGGGTGTAGGGTCCTGCGGCTGGGGTGTCGTGCCACATGTCCCTCACCCTGCCTCCTGCCTGCAGGTGTTCGGACCAACCTGCTGACGCTGCAACCAGCACTGCGCACCCTCACCCATGACTACAACAGCCTGAAGCGGCAAGTCCGAGACTTCCCCCTGCTTCTCCAAGAGACCTTGCGGACCGCCAGGGCCGAGGTGAGACCCCTCCCCATCCCCAGAGCTACCACTCCATGCCAGGGGGAGGGGTCACTGAGCTGCTGGTCTCCATCACCCCCAGATCGGCCAGGCCATTGA
>NW_009934215.1:18875-25421 GCF_000696875.1 Nestor notabilis | reverse complement strand
AGTACCGCCGCGAGCTGCAGCTCCGCAAGAAGTGCCACAACGAGCTGGTGCGGCTCAAAGGTGTGTGTCCCATCATGGGAGAGCATGTCCCTGAGGGGGACAGGAGAGCACCACCCCACTGCACCCAGCACCATGAGGTCCCTGTAAGATGCTCGGGTTGGTGATGAGCTGCATTGGTCGTCAGCACTCAGCCCACCCAGTGTTTGATGGTGATGGGAGGTGGCAGCAGAACGCACTGGGGCTGACACCATCCCTGCATCTCTCTCCTCCTCCAAGGAAACATCCGTGTGTTCGGGCGGGTCCGCCCCATCACAAAAGAGGATGGTGAGGGTACAGAAGCAGCCAATGCGGTGACTTTCGATGCTGACGATGATGCCGTCTTGCACCTGCTGCACAAGGGGAAGCTGGTGTCTTTTGAGCTGGATAAGGTCTTCCCCCCACAAGCATCCCAGGAGGAGGTGGGTGCTGCCATCCACACTGCTGGCATGATGGGAGAGATGCAGCCACCTTCTCCTGACAAGCCTGGTCCCCACCCAGGTCTTTCAAGAGGTTCAAGCCCTGGTCACCTCCTGCATCGATGGCTACAATGTCTGCATCTTTGCCTATGGGCAGACAGGGGCAGGAAAAACCTACACGATGGAGGTGAATTTTCCTGGCTTTGCTTCCCTCTTCTTTCTCGGCTTCCCATCCCGAGGTGCCCAATCTCAGCACCCTCCCCTAACCAGGAAAAGATGCAAGAGGGTGACATGTGTCCTCCCCCCATTTCTCACCCCAATCCACCAGGGAACAGCAGCAAACCCAGGGATCAACCAGCGGGCCCTGCAGCTTCTCTTCTCTGAGGTGCGGGGCAAAGCAGCCGACTGGGACTACGCCATCAGTGTCAGTGCTGCCGAGATCTACAATGAGTCCCTCAGGTACAGGCAGAGGAAAAAGCTCTAATGGGGCACCAAAGCTCACCTGGGCATCACCCCATGCTGCTCTGCTCCTGTCTCACCAGCCCTGCCTTGGCTGCAGGGCACCGGATTTGGCTGTGCAAGGATTTATTTTTAATTTTTTAGGGGCTTTTGATGCACGCTGCCCTTTCAAAGCACTCTCCCTCAAGCTCTGTTACTTAGGCTCCCAGCCCTTCCAGCACTCCCAGGCATGGATGCAAGGGCATCCCCCTCTCCTCCCTTTGCCTGCACCCCCCTGAGATGTTATATTTAGAAATTACTAACTGGAAGCATGAGAAGTATTTTCCTCCCCAGCCCAGCCACAGGCTGGGAGGAGGTTGGGAATGCAGCCATATGGGTAATGTGGATGGCAATAAGGACTAAGTCTGGGTTGTGTGGGCATGCGGGAAGCAAAGAGCCAAGGGCTGTGACTGGGATGTGCAGCATCCCAGGAGGAGCTGGCTGCTCTGGCAGCCTGGAGATACAGCTTTGTGCCATGGAGGGGCTGCAGTGCCAGAGGGGAGCTGGTGCCTGTGACCCCCTGGGATGGTAACAGGTATAATGGGTGCCCTTTCACTCAGGGACCTGCTGGGGAAGGAGCCGCAGGAGAAGCTGGAGATCAAGCTGTGTCCCGATGGCAGCGGGCAGCTCTACGTGCCAGGGCTGACTGAGTTCAGGGTGCAGAGTGTGGAGGACATCAACAAGGTGCAGGCGTGCGGCGGGAGGCACACGGGGCACAATCAGAGACGCAGACTGGTTTGGGTTCGAAGGGACATTAAAGCTCATCCAGTTCCAGCCCCCTGCCATGGGCAGGGACACCTTCCACTAGAGCAGGTTGCTCCACACCCCGTCCAAGCTGGCCTTGAACAATGCCAGGGATGGGGCAGCCACTGGGAGGTTCTGTGGTGTGTGACCCCCAGATTTGGGAGTATTTCTGAAGCACTGGGAGCAAGAGAGATGAAAATAGGTCCCTGCATGTGATGTGATGGTCACTGAACCATGGGGTGAGCTGCAGAGAGTTAAAAATAAAAGCATGGGGGCCTGGTGGCTCCCGGGGATTAATGGGAGGCTGGCTGTCATCGCAGCGCCCTGCCTGTCACCCTCTGCCTTCCCCATGTCACCCCAGGCTGAGACCTGATAAGTCATCACCCTGATGGACCAGGCATCGTGTGGGGGGCTGTTGCGCAGGTTGCAGGGGGTTTGTGGTGGGTTTGGGGCAGGTTGGCCTCACCCTCCCATCTCTCTGGGCTCCCCCAGGTCTTTGAGTTTGGCCACGTCAACCGTGTGACGGAGTGCACCAACCTGAATGAGCACAGCTCCCGCTCCCACGCCCTCCTCATTGTCACTGTCCGTGGGCTTGACCGCAGCACGGGGCTGCGCACTACAGGTGAGTCCCAGAGTGAGCCCCTAACCAGAGTGTTGGGCCATTGTGGGTCCCCAGGGGATGCATGGGGCTGATGGCAGCTGTGGACGGTTGTTTGCTGTGTGTCCCCAGGGAAGCTGAACCTGGTGGACCTGGCTGGATCAGAGCGTGTGGGGCGGTCGGGTGCAGAGGGCAGCCGGCTCCGCGAGGCACAGCACATCAACAAATCCCTCTCAGCACTGGGGGACGTCATCTATGCCCTGCGCTCCCGGCAGGGCCACGTGCCCTTCCGCAACTCCAAGCTGACATACCTGCTGCAGGACTCGCTCAGTGGTGACAGCAAGACCCTCATGATGGTCCAGGTAGGGTCTGTCTGTAGCAGTGTGGGGTTTGGGGGTGGGTTTGGTCCCAGTGCTGCGGGAGGCAGGAGGGATGCTGGAGGCTGGAGGGGGACCAGGCTTTCCCATGGGGTCTGCAACCATGGGGCTGAGGGAAGCTCTGTCCCCATCTCTGCGTCCCAGACGAGGCCAAGGGATGGGGAGTGAACTTGAAGGATGAACTCCTGCCCTCCCTGCCTGCACATGGGTGCACAGCATGTCTTTGCATGTTGGCATCTCCCCATCCCATCTCCTGCAAGGAGGATGCTGGGCTCTGGCAGCTCCTCCATTCTTGCCCTGTGATTGCCCCCTGCCACCTGCTGCAGCTTTTCCTGGCTGTCCCTCACACCAGGGCAGTTGGTGACAGGGGATCCGACCGGATCAGACACTGGACGGGGCTATTCTGGGAGCAGCGGGTTAATAATAACATCTGGCCAGGACATAGCCCAGTGTGTTGGCTGGGACAGGAGGGCAGCCCTGGGGGTGTGGGCAGCTGGTGAGGTGACTCTTTGCCTGCTCCTGCCTGCGCACAGGTCTCCCCCGCTGAGAAGAATACCAGTGAGACACTGTGCTCCCTCAAATTTGCTGAGAGAGTTCGCTCCGTGGAGCTGGGTCCTGTCTCTCGCAAAGCTGAGCTGGGCTCCTGGCCCAGTCAGGAGCAGCTAGAGGTAACTGAGGGGCTGTCCTTCCTCTTCCCAGTCACCCCTGGGATGGGGGAGGTGTTTCCTCCTGTTCTGCCCCCATATGGGTCCCAGGGCTGTTTGCTGTTGGGTCCCCTCCACTGAGGGCCATCACATGGTGGGGCACAGGCTGTCACCAAGCAGTGGTGTCCGGCCAATGCTGCCAATTTGGCTCTTCCAAGCCCTGTTTTACAGCAGCCTCATGGTACCCCCAGAGCACATTTGGACACCACATTGCCCATAAGCCCATCCCTGTTCCTTCCCTCTGGGGACTGACAGAGGCTGACCCTGGGGCCATACCCCCTCATCTCCTCCCAGGGTGACTCTTCAGGGACTACAGCACCCCTTGGCCGGGCCCACACATCCCCCAGCCCGGGACACCTCTCTGGCCGTGCTGCCTCCATCCGCAGGAAGCTCCAGCCTTCAGGTGGGTGGTGGGACACCCCAGCCCTGCTCCCCACCCTGGCTACCCTGCCAGAGACCCTCAATCAGCATCAGAGGCTCCTGCCACCAGCCTCATCCTCATCCCAGCCAGACACCGGCAGGCAAAGCCAGTCAGGCTTTTGGCTTTTACCAGGGGGAGGTAGCTGATTAGTGATCAGTTCGTTAACTATTGGCTAATTAGCCATGGGGAGCCTGGTTAGCACTTCCCCAAAAGTGCCCTGCTGTGAAGCTGCAGCGTGGGGTGCCCATGGGCTGAACCTTTCTCCCTTCGATTTCAGTCATCCCAGCCAGACACCGGCAGGCAAAGCCAGTCAGGCTTTTGGCTTTTACCAGGGGGAGGTAGCTGATTAGTGATCAGTTCGTTAACTATTGGCTAATTAGCCATGGGGAGCCTGGTTAGCACTTCCCCAAAAGTGCCCTGCTGTGAAGCTGCAGCGTGGGGTGCCCATGGGCTGAACCTTTCTCCCTTCGATTTCAGCCTGAATTAGGGGCAGCCGTGGCTGCCAGGGGGAGCCGGTGGAGGGCTCTGCTTGGCCCCACGCAGGGCAGGGGCGCTGGGCTCTGCTGCTTGCAGGGGTGCTTATGGGATGGTTGTGGGACCAGCGCAATGCAGCACCTGTGGGAATGGTGCCAATGGGGTGAGGCAGAGATGGCCATGCCTGCTGTGACCTACACGTCTCTTTCTGCAGGGAAGCTGAGGCCGGTGCCCCTGTGACAAGTGCCAGCCCTGGCACCAAACCTGCTGCAGGACCAGGCCCCTCATGGTGCTACTGAGAGCCGGCTGCTGGGAGACACGAAGGCTTGGCTGCCGTCGTCTCGGCCAGCAGGACCTGCAAAAAGAAGGTGATGGCACCTCTCACATGAGCAGCATGGGGTCATGGTCTCCCAGCAGCCAGACCCCCATCGCAGGGTGGGGACAGTGGTGCTGGGCAGGGATCTGCCCCCTCAGACCCTCAGCTCTGTGACCTTTCGTTGTTACTG
Organism: Nestor notabilis; assembly: GCF_000696875.1. Classification (NCBI taxonomy): domain Eukaryota; kingdom Metazoa; phylum Chordata; class Aves; order Psittaciformes; family Psittacidae; genus Nestor; species Nestor notabilis. The sequence goes on along the minus strand of NW_009934215.1, from coordinate 20,644 downwards.
GATGGATGTTTTTAGCCCAAGTGGGAGCTGCTGGGTGCTCCCTCCATCTCTCCAGCTTTGTTCCTAGAGGTATCTGGCTGGATGGGGTGCTCAGAGCTAGGCAAGCTCCTGGAAGCGTTTCTGGGGGTCCAGCCTGGGGCTGCATCGGGGCAGCTGTCCCATGTCTTGCAGAGCAGCGCTTCCTCTATTTTAAGCCAGAAAACAAATCCCAGCAGCTCCTTTCCCTGTGTAGGTTTCTCAAGCCCTGTTGTTGCATGGAGGCACCCCAGTGCCATGCATGAACTGAGCTGCCATTCCCTGTGGTGCCGGTGCTGCCCTGGCACAGTGGTACACAGCAACAGGGTGGGTTTAGCGGTCTTGAATGAAGCTATTGTAAAGTTCTTTACCAGTTGTTTTGTCAAGAGAGATCACAGAGTGGTCAAGATGAAAGTGTTTGAAATATTTATACCCTGTTTACATGGTCTTGGAATGGAAAATAAGTATAAAACAAACAAAAAACCCCTCCAACCTCCCAGCCCAAAAGCTGTTTGGTTTATGTATGAGGATGGAGGCTGGCAGGGGCATGGGATGAAGTGGCATTGCCCCTCAGACCTCTGAGCATCCACTCTTGGGTATGCTTTCTCCTGTTGCACATACCCGACCACTGATGGCTCCTTCCTACCAGCTCCTCTCCTTTTGCTCTTCCACAGCGTATTCTATTAAAAAGAAAGCAAAAAAGGGAAAAATAAATTTCGCCTTTTGTAAGATTAGATGTTTCTATGTATTTTAGTAATAAAAAATAAGCCTGTTTTGTAACAAAACTTATTTCAAATAAACTGTTAAAGCCAGACCTCCTGTGCTGCTGTTGTTTCTGCAGCAGGATGGGTGGGTGCTCCCTCCCCTGGCACAGCATCTCCCTCACAGCTGGGAAAGCCCATGAGGTGCTTCCTCCTGGAGCTGTGCCTGGGAAAGCCTGGCACCACAGCCCCCAGACTGCAGCTACCCTGCTCCCTTTGTTACCAGGAGATGGAGTTGTCAAACTCTAAGTAAGCCCCAGTGCTGCAGTGCATTGCTCCATCTCGTGCTTCTCCTCACTGTGGGGGCTGTTGGGTGCTGGCATGGGGCCATGTCACAGCCCAGTTGGGTCCAGGCATGGGATCATCAGGAGAAAGGCCCCAAGTGAGGCAGAGGCAGTGCAGGCAGGACATACACGAAGCAGGCAGCATCTTCAGCCCTGGTCCTGCTGTCCTGCGACCGCACATTGCCAGGGCCTCTTGCTGCATGAGCCACATTCAGACCCATAGAAGAGAGCAGGACACTCCCGTTCATTCCTAAATCTTGGCTGTATTTGGATGAAATATCAGCAAGATTGGGATTGGCTTTAGTTTGTTTTTTTTTTGCTCAAACATATGAACCTCACGAAATTCAACAAGGGCAAGGTCCTACATATGGGTTGGGGCAATCCCCAGCACAAACACAGGGTGAGGGAGACTCAGGATGGAGCAGCCCTGAGAAGGACTTGCGGTGTTGGGTGATGAGAAGCTCCCCGTGACCCGGCTTCAGTGTGCTCTTGAGCCCGGATCCCCAGTGTGCTGGGCTGCATCCCCAGAGCGTGCGCAGCAGGTCAAAGGAGAGGATTCTCCCCCTCTGCTCCTCTCTGAGGAGACCCTTCCCTGCAGTTCTGCCTCCAGCTCTGGGGCAACAACACAAGAGGGACATGGAGCTGTTGGAGCGAGTCCAGAGGAGGCCACGGAGATGCTGAGCAGGCTGGAGGAGCTCTGGCTGGGGAA
>NW_009934215.1:0-18466 GCF_000696875.1 Nestor notabilis | reverse complement strand
AGTCTCCTACACCCCCCAAAACCAGCACCTGGCTCAGGAGCTCACAGAAAACCACACAGACAACCCCCTGCTGCTGCACTGAGACCTGCTGGAGCTCAGGTGGGGAGAAGACATCTGCATCAGGCCAGGAGGAAGGACGAGTTACAAACAATGACATTCTTCTCTGGGCTGGGAACTACCCAGCACAGTGAAACTTCCTCCAGGGTTTCAGCAAGTGAAACCTGGCCAGTGCTGCTTCTCCAGCCTGCTCACCACATCCACTTAGTCACCCCAGCCTCCCAGCAGGAAAGGTGAGAAGAGCCGGCTCCCCCCTGGGACACACAGGGAGCGCAGTGCCCTGCTTTCCCTGGACAATCCCAGCCAGGAGCCATGCCAAGGTGAACAGGGCTTCAAGAGATTCAGGCATTTAACACAAATTCTTACAAAAAAAGTTACAAATCTTTTAATAAACTCCAGTATAAGTTACAGCTTCGTGGAGAACAAGCTCCAGTGTATAATAAAATAGGAGACAGGCTGGGAGGAGCAGGGGAAGCACCAACAGGAACCTCTTTCTGCACTGGAAAGAAAGAGGGACAGAAAGATTCTGACAGACATTTATTGAGGGAAAAATAGTGGTCCAGCGGATGTAGAAAGACATTAGTCCACATGCCTCTTTCTCAGCCCTCCTAAATCTTTATCCCCAAATGTAAAAATATAAGAAGTCCTGTTTAAGCCACATATTTTAACAGTTCCAGGTAGACCGCAGTTCCCAACAATTCTGAAGATATTAATCTTGTGCAGCCCAGGGTACCAGCAGGGCTTTCTGAGAAGCCGAGGCAGCCTCCTCTCACTACAGGTCCTTGAAGCTACCCAAGGCATGGAGTCCTGGTGTCCTGGCTTGTGTTTGATGAAGCAATCCCAAGGGGTCAGTGCCACATTAGGGAAAGGGCACTCCAACCCCCAGCAGGCTGTTGTGGGCAGCACACTGCACAGAGAGAGTGGGGCCAGCCAGCCCCAGCCCATAGAGCTAGTAGCCAACAGCACACATGGGTGAAGATGTGACAGTCGACTCGGAGCCCTCCTGTCAGCAAAAGGCCATCACACACAGATGGAGCAGCTGACAGCTTGATGCTTAGATGAAAAGCTGAAATGAAGTTGCCAGCCTACAGGGCTTTGTGGGGCCCTCCACCAGGCAGGTCGCCTCATGCAGCACAGACGTCTCTCCACTCAGGTCCTCCATCCAGCCCATAAGGCACCTGGGCTAGGCAGGCAACCAGCCAGCAAGATCCCACTTCCCTGCTGTGCTGTGCAGGGGGAAGATGGACACATGAAGAGAGGTGAAAATCCAGCCAGACCAAGGGGAGCTTGGCCACCTTCATTTGCAAGTGAGGAGGGGAGGCTGTCACTCCAGGACAGCCATGAGGAGATGCAGTTCCCGAAAGGCACTACCATGGCGGCCGCTGAGCCCAGACTTGTTCTTGATGATGCTGCTGATGTTTTTCAGCTGCTTGTAGCACAGCCTGCATTTATGGAGCCTGCAAAAGCCAGAGAGCAGACACAGCATGAATCCTCAGCTGCTGAAGTGCACCAAAGATGCAACATAAACAGGTGAGAAAACACAAGCCCTGTAAATGGCTTGGAAGAGGCTAAAATGTGAGAACGGCTCTGCAGAAACACCATGTATTCAGCCCACATGATGATGACACAGGACAATGGCACTCACATAAGGGCTCTTTTACTCCTCCTTTCCCCCTTGGCAGTAGAGTCCAGTGAGGAAAGAGGTGTTGTTTTCAGAGGGCCAACTCTCAGAGCAGAGCTATCCTGTGAATAAACTGGAAATCCAGGGCCCAGCTGACAACTCATGTGTCTTGTGAGGCAGAGGGTGAAGCCACAGGGTGGTTTTACTCCTGACATACTCACACTTTGCTTAGGTATGACTCAATACACAGTGACAGACAGAAAAGCAGTCCTTGGTCTTTTCTCACGGCAGGAGGGTTTGGTGTTGACAGACAAAAGGGAAGGCATGCCCAGTCTAGTATCAAAGCCTCGATGGCAAGGAGCAAAGCTCACCCAAGAGAAAGGCTGGGTCAAAAAAGGGAGCAAGTGGAGGAGGTAAGTGCCTCACCTTTCCTCTCTGGTGATGTCCACTCCAACAGAAGGTGGTGCAGCAAGGATGTCCGTGATCAGTGGCAGGAATCTCTGGAGAATGAGTTTCAGGGAGGTGCAGCCAGTCTGCACGTAACTGTAAAACAGAGAATCGGGTCCCACTTGACTTTCATTCCTGTCCTCCCAGCACACAGCTATCACTCACATCCAGTCACTAGGGACAATCCACTCAACCAGCCCCTCATCCATCATCTGTAACCTGGTAAGGAGAGCAACAGCCAGGTGCCCACACATCTTGGTTGAATCAAGACTGACAAACTGAGTTCTTTCAAAAGGTCCTGGCATATTCTCTGCTAAGTGAGACCTTTCTGCTCAAGAGCAGAGGCGTTCTGCTGAGAATAGCATCTTAAGAAAGGCTGCACATTTTTTGCTACCCAATGAAGTTCAAAGCAATCCAAGTGACCCCCGTGCAGGATTTCACTCCTCTTGTTCCATGTCAACAGTCTCATTCCCATCTGTGTGCAGAGCCCACTTGTTCTACATGGATGTGACCCCTCTTGGCTGCCAGAGCTGCCTTCAATCCAACACACCTACTCCAAATCTCAATATCCTGCTCTTCCTGCCCATGCAGACTTCCCATAATTCTTCCCCCACACAACTGGCAACTCCATTGCCCTTTTCCAGGTGTTATATTGGTATCATATTGTATCTGCTGTGATATTTCAGGATGTTCCTTCAGCTACGAAACATGAAGGGGAGTAATTCTAGGGGTATCTCCACCTTGTCCAACAACACACCATATTTTTGGGGCCTCACCTTTCATATTTACTTTGGAGTAGTTTTTCTATCTGTGGCAGGACTATAGTACACAAATCCAGCTTCCAGAGAGACCTGAAAAGAACACAAGGTGAGACAGATTCTGAGGTTTTAGAAGGCTGAGTTGACACAAATAATGCTTTCTGTCAAAAAAATCCCAGGCAGCAGCACTCAAGTTTACTGAGCAAGTTCACTGACTCTCCCTTGTGATGGGAAATAGAAGGTTCTGATGTGTCTTGATTGAACAGAATCACTTTATGAAGCCCTCAGTGAGGCACCATTTGCCCACTGAAAGGGCCCCATGCATCTTCAGTGGTCTCGAGTGCTGCAGGCTTGAAGATCTGACTACAGCACATACATTTCATGCTGTCATTGCCCACTAGATACAAGGCAGGTACAAAGCACCACTTCTGACACCAAGCTAGATGACTCTTAGGTATCCCAGGGGCTGCCCCTACCCAGGACTCACGGTTTTTGGTTGACAATATTCAAGAGGTCCACAACAACAGACAGATCATTGATTGCCACTGCAGAGTCCACAGAGTTCTAGGAGAGATGGGGAAGAAGTCACCAAGTGCAAAGCTCAGACTCGCTAGGCTAGTGCAATTAGTATCAAGCGTTGCTTTTCAAAAACAAGGTAGAGGAAATGTGGAGTTCGCTAGGGAAGAGAAGACAACTCTTTTGTGAGAAAGTTTTCTCCATATTTCTTTGTGGCCAATTCAAGTGCATCTGGGACACAGCAGCCGTCTGCCTGGGGACAAAAACTTTGAGACCCTGCATTCTGTGCAAGAAGCAGAACTGGCCCCTGGCAAGCCAAAAGAGCTGTTCAGCTGCTCCCTTCACATAGAATTACAGACTGGTTTGGGTTGGAAAAGCATTTAAAGCTCATCCAGTTCCAACCCCCTGCCATGGGCAGGGACACCTTCCACCAGACAAGGTTGCTCCAAGCCCCGTCCCAGCTGGCCTTGAACACTGCCAGGGATGGGGGTCAGCCACAGCTTCTCTGGGCACCCTGTGCCAGCGCCTCAGCACCCTCACAGGGAAGAACTTCTTCCCAAGGAGAAGTCTCAGACTCCCCTCTGTCAGGGTAAAGCCACTCCCCCTCTTGTCCTGTCTCTACAGACCCTTGTCCAAAGCCCCTCTCCAGGTTTCTTGTAGCCCCCTTAGGCACTGGAGCTGCTCTAAGGTCTCCTGAGAGGCTTCTCTTCTCCAAGCTGAATAAGCCTCACAAGCCTTAGGTATCTCCACATCCTTGCCTTGATATCACTGGAGCTCCACACAGCCTGCACAGTGTCCAGATTCTTGTGGCGACTGGTGAGCACCACACACATGGTCTCGTGGCCTTTCCTGATCTGGGAAATGGCTTCCTCATCCACGAGCTCTGTCTGGCTTTGGTTTTTCACAGCCTGAAAGTACAGACACCAATGGAGCAGCAACAACAGAGCAGGGTGGCACAGAAACGTAGGAGCTTTCTCTGGCTAGGTGAGAGCTGATTTTGGTGTACAGAGTCCCAGCAAACACTGACTTCCTTGCAGATTGTTTTAAAACCATTTTGAAATTGAAATGCTCAATTTGTTCTGATTTAAGTTACTTCTCTTCAGCCTTTTCTACTACATCAGTCACAAATACGATTGAAGCTTTGGAGAAACTCTCAATTTAAAAAAGGTGAATTAAATGGAAGTTTTCAAAACCAACATATTTTGATGAAGAAATGTTTTCATACACACCCTATTTTTCACTTGAAACATTCAACTGAATGTTATTACAAAGCATAAATCTTACACCATTTATTAGCCTCTTAGTTTGATTCCTGCTCAAGCCCTGCTGGAACCACTACTTCCTTTGCTCACATTTCGAGTTTGGATTCATGTGGATCCTCTGGTCCTTCTCTCTTTTTGGGACAGGCAATACCCTCCCCAACAGAGGCCAAGAGGCCTCCAAGAGGCAAAGATTGCCTTGAAATAATTATGTATGTGTAATGGCAGACACCAATTTTCTAGATGAATCACTGTCTAGCATGCGGAATTGTTCAGTGTCTGAGCCCTATCCCTCACTCTCTGCTTTGATAACACATTCTTTGAGCACAGATCAACACTGCTGTGTTTACATTAGCCTGCTGTCAAGCGCAATGGGGACTATGTCCAGCAATTCGGAGGTATTTATTCCACAGAAACCGCATGTCAGAGGAGCTGGGAGGCAGGAAAGGCACCAAGTGGGTGGAAGGCAAGCAGGAGGTAACATGTTCTCATTCATTACTGAAGACTGCAGGCTGCAGAAAGCACCCAGAACACTTACACATCAGAGAACCTCCTTTCTGATGCCACCCAAACCACACACTAGTCAGAAACTTTTGTCCAGAGATACTTACTGGTAGAAAGTCAGAGGCCTTCAGGCCAATGGGCTCATTCCTGGCTGCAGGAATCACCAACTGCTCTGCTCTGGTCAAGGGAGTTGAAGAGGCAATTGGTGGCCTTTGAACTGGATCAGGCTGCAGAAGAAATTGGGATAAAAGCTCTAGCAGCATCAGACTGGCCATAGCCTGATGTCCTTTTTTTCCTGATCTGCTTTCCTTTCACAGCACGGTCCTAATGCAGAATCAGTCTCTGATTCACTAGCATAGTTTAAGAGGCAATAAAGTATCTCTCAGGTACATGCCAAGATGTAATTAAGCTTTGCAAAGAACAGGGAGATGGCCCAGCAGAAGTGCCAAGTGCTGCCACTGGTATCTAAAATCACGGCAAAAGGCTGCAGCCAGCCTGAAGGCTGAGAGAGAATTCTAGAGAAGCAAGGATAACACATCCTGCACTCGATCCTCTTCAGAGGGTCCCAGTTTTGAGGTATAAGCAGAAACACCACTGCAAGTGCAAGAAGTGAACAAAAGCAACAGAGCCATTGCCTGTTGGAGGCCTTGGCCTTTGACTCTACTGCTCAGGCAAGACTCAGGGCAGGACAAAGCCTGAAGCTGCACTTTTACTGCTCTTCAGTAAAGGAATCAGCTTCCTTAGAAACTGTAAAGTCTTGAGCACTCATGTATCTTTCACAGTGGGAGCATGAACAGCTATTAACAGATCAAACAATACATACAAGTTCTTGCTTTGGCAACAGCGTCTGGACATCCGGAGCTTGGCTGGGCTTCACTGCTTCCTTTGCAGCTATGGGCTCTATCAAGGGAAAAAAGTGAGAAAGCAAAAACTGATTGTTTCTTTCAAGAGAAGTTGATAGCAAAGTTACTGTACAGCTCGATTACAAGTAGTTTTTTCTGCAGACATGGGCACGCAGCTCTCCCTCGTTTGACGGTCATTAACCCCATTCTCCCCAAGAGGTAGTTTTCATACTCACCATCCTCAGGGGGGGCTGGAAAGGGTTCACTGTTTCGAGGAGGAGTACGACCTACAGAGAGATAGAACAGAATAAACAAAAAAAGAAGCATCCAAGGCTACAGATTAGCAATAAGTCAACCTTGGAACTGGGAGACCTCCAGAACTCCACACATTCAGGTCATCAGCAATATGACAAGCAGAGTTATCTCCTTCAGACCGTGACGCTGCTGTTGAGTTTAGCCAAAGGCTTTCAGCCTTCACGGACGGGAGGAAAAAAACTAACCCATGTAATTCATTGCTGCTGTAGAGGTGTGAAGCACTGCCACAACAAATTGTATCAGAAAAAAAAAAAAAGAAAAAAATCACCTCCTGATAAATTGATTTACATAAATAAACCCAAATAATGACTATTAATTCATTAAAAGGAGTATCTAATTTTTGACATTCACATAAAAATGGCATAGGCCTTGCATTATGCTTCCTAAACAACTACTTTTGCTTTAACAAAACATTTTGTCTTTCCTTCTTTCATGGAGGCTGCTGATTTTATACATAGCACAATTCTAAGCTAATAAAGATCCCGTAACACAGTAGTGCTCCCTAATCAAAACAAGAAGGCAGCATGGTTTGCTGTTGTGGCTGCCCCATCCCTGGCAGTGTTCAAGGCCAGCTTGGATGGGGCTTGTGTCCCTGCCTGTGGCAGGGGCTTGGAACTGGATGAGCTTTGAGGTCCCTTCCATCCCAAACCAGGCTGTGATTCTATGCTTACAATGGAGCTCTGGATTCTGAGCCGGCCTTTGACCTGACATCACTGCACCCAGTAAAGGTGCTACCTCCTAGCAGTTCACCAACATTGTACGTGGTTCAGTGTCCAAAAAAGCCATTTCCTAAATTCTATCAGTCACAGACAAAGCCTCTATGATAGTAAACCAAAGCTCACTTCTACTGAACCAGTTTACACCCTACAGCTCTAATCCAAACACTACTCAACAGCATAATACATCCTGGTACTGACAGATAGCATTCTTGGGCTGGAAGATCTCATTGTAATCATCTGGGTTCTGGATCTCAGCCTTTGATTCCTTCTCATCCCGGTCATCTTCACTGCTGGGACTGCGCCTCTCACTCTCTGAATTGTGCTTCACTCTGCTGTGGAAAGAGATGCTGTCAGAGGAAGTAATATGGACTCTGTCAGAGAGGAAGCACAAAGCTCCCTGTACATTTCCTTAAAATCTTGAAATCCAACAAGCTAGCAGATTCCCTACCTTTGTGGCTTGCTGCAGCTAGTTGAGGGCCTGTCATAGATGCGGCGAAGGGAGGACCCCATGGAGGTAGGTGGCACAAGAGGTTCATCATCCCTGATTAGCCCATGAGGAATAGAATCTGACTTTGTAACTCTGCTGAGATCCACAACGAAGGAAGAGACTGTGCTTTGTGCAAAGGAAACACCTATCTGCAGAGGCAAAAGACTAAGGTAACTCACCCGGGAACAGGGTGAACACCCTGAGCCTTTTTCAGAATAGGCATGATGCAGTGACCCTGCACAACTGTTTGAGCATTTCCCAGCTAGGTGCTTTGGCTTTTTCAGTTTGAAGCTGCCAGTGCTTTACAGAAGATTGTAATAAGACTTTTGACAAGCATGGTTTCTAAATACTGGTCAAACCAAGCCGCAGTGGAGCATGAGGCTGCTGAAAGCAAAAGCACACAATCTTTGTCTAAGTGCTAGGCACGTGGCAAGCTCTGGTTGCTTACAGTCTGATAGAACCTTTAAGGCCTGCAAGGAGGCAGAAGGTTTTATCTCATGTTTTGCAGCTGCCTGCCCTCTCCTCAGGAGCAGTGGCTTACCAGCTGGTTGTTGCGGACAGATAAATCAGCTACTTTTCCCCAGTTCACCAAGACCACATCAAAACAGCGCTCTGGCTCCCAGCCATACACACGCAGCGAATCCTGGAACCCACTATACAAGCAGCAGCCATCTGGGTTGAAGAGCACACACCTGGGAGGAAGGCAGGTGGAAAATCAGACACACACAGTCTTCCAACCTTCCCACAGCAACCCCAGGGCTGTATCCCTGTCTTCACTGAACACTTCCAGCTCTGTGTCTAACAATGAGCCTAACAATCTGATGGACCTGGGCAACATCTCCAGTAGCCCAAACTTCTCCCCAGTAAAGTCTCTTTCAGGAAATCCTCCCTTCAGCCACACTTTAATCTCTGCCTTGGACATTGCAGTAGGAATTTAATATACCTGACTGGAGTAGCCTCCTCTTCAATACAGCTCACCACTTGAAACTTCTCTAAGTCCCAGAACCGAACAGTCCTGTACACAGAACAAAATAAAAATCATCACTCATCCCTCTAGAGATCTGCTGTAGGATCCATAATTGAAATGATGCAAAAACTGCTAGATTTGCTTTTGCTATCATGCACTTATAATGACCCTGCACAGAAGGCCAGTCGAGCTAAGATACATGAATCCAGCCATGGATACTTAGAGGCTGTAGACATGGAAAGGTATTTATTGCTGACCCAGAACTAAGTTAGTTAGTTAGTCTGCTAACTAAGCAGGACTGCTGGCTATTCAGGATGTCAGTAGGATTAGTGAGAAGCTTGAGGTTATCACATTATTCTCTGGTGTGGAAGAAAGGGCCACCAATTTTGGATGAGAAGGTAAGACCTCCATGTGCTGCACACCACATGTGATGTGCTGCTGGCTATAAGTCAGGCTTTTGCAATGGCATGTTTGAGTTATGTGACATTCCTATTTTCCACATTGCTAAAAGCAAGGGTGTCAGGAAAGTGAACAGTAAATTCCTTTCTTTCTCCCTCCCCTTACGTACCTGTCAGAGCTACCAGAAGCCAAAAGGTATTCATTGGGATGGAATTCAACAACGTTTACTGGGCCAGTATGTTCTGTAAATTCAAACACTAGCTTCCCAGCCACGAGATCCCACAGCTGGAAGAAAGAAACAATAGAGACTCTTGAAAGGACTTAATGTTAGAGAATTCCAATACACTTCAGGTTTCCTTGTACTGGGAAACCTTCTAGTGCTTCTTCCCCTCTAGGAACAGACCCAGTGATTAGTGAAGGAGTACAATCCCAGTCATCTGAGGCTGCTTTTTAATTGCAGGGATTTTTTTGGTTGGTTGGGTTTTTTTGTTGTGTTTTACTTGATACTTTTCTGAATTCCTTCTCTTGCTCTGCTCATCCCTGACAGCAATTTTCAGAGAGATAATCATGTGCAATGTATATGATATGAAGACAGGTTAAGAAAATTGGGGCTGTTCAGCCTAGAGAAGCTTGCAGGGAGACCTCAGAGCAGCCTTACAGTATCTGAAGGGGGCTACAAGGATGCTGGAGAGGGACTCTTCATCAGGGACTGTAGCAACAGGATAAGGGGCAATGGGTTTAAACTGAAACAGGGTGAGATTTAGGTTGGATATAAGGAAAAAGTTCTTCCCTGTGAGGATGCTGAGGCCCTGGCAGGGGCTGCCCAGAGAAGCTGTGGCTGCCCCATCCCCGGCAGTGTTCAAGGCCAGGTTGGATGGGGCTTGAAACAACCTGGTCTAGTGGAAGGTGTCCCTGCCTATGGCAGGGGGTTGGAAATGGATGAGCTTCAAGGTGTCTTCCAAACCAAACCTTTCTATGATAACACAATTCTACTGAATTCACTGAGCAAAGCAGAAGCTGGTATGGTGAAGCAACATGCTGTGGACAACTCATTCTGTAACATCTACTGAGACGACTGAGGCCACTGTTCAGGTCTTACAACTCTCATCACCACCAAAACTTGGATTTTCATGTGCATAGTGCCGAGATGCCTGTTGGATAAGTGCACTGCAAAGCATGCACCTCTCTTTAGCATGTTGTGGACCACTGGACATGATCCTCATAAACAGACTGGTCCTTGCAAAGCCACAGGGCTCAGCCAGCTGCTTAATTAACTAAAAGTGTTTATGACCGAGTGCTGGTAATGCCTGGTAAAATATGATCCCTGCATTCCTATGCACCATGAGGATATAAGGAGGTGTCACAGTAAATTACCTTTACAGTGTGATCATCAGCAGCAGAGGCTAACCACTTCCCATCAGGACTAAAGCGGAGACATCGAACTGCTTCTGTGTGGCCCTGAAATGAGAACAATAAATAGTATTTTTTTTTCCTTTTTTTTTTCCTCCCTTTCTTTTGAGGGAATTCTGGCTTTTGTCTTTCAATCCTATGCAACATAATAAAATAAAATAAAATCAACTGACTGTTTCACAGAGTCCACAGCTCATAGAACTCTGAACACTCACCAACACTAAATGAGTGTAGACATTACCGGCAACACTTTAAGTATGGTAAATACAGATCAGACTTATTAAGAATCAATTTAAAATTACACAGATTTATGGGTGGTCACATAGAAGTGTTGTTCCACTCAGTTGGTTTCTAAATTAAAAAATATACAGCAAGTCCTTTGGGTTGAAAAAGACCCCAAGAATAGAACCATCCTGGTGCAGTGGGGACTTGTATGGTAGTATCTGTCACAGTATAAAGTAACACTTATAGATGCTTTCCATCCCGCACTAACACAAAAAACACAGAGTATATTAACTCCTATGGCGTCCATTTCATGTTCCCATACAGCTCACAGGGGCCTGCAGAGGTTTGCCAGGCCACTTCACAAATTTTGCAGATCTTATCTTCATACTGGAAAACTAGCGAATTAATTGTACATAATCACTGTAAAGCTTGTTCACAAGTCCTCAATAGAAATCTTTCCCCCTCTCTCCACCTGAAAACTAAAGAAGCATTTTACCTTGTACCTGAAGACACAGCTTTTTTTTCTCACATCCCAGAGCTACAGGGAAGAAAGCAAACAAATGATGTATTTAGACCAGTACGTAGGGAGCCCAAGAGTCCCGTAACAAGAGCTCTCCCTGTAACCAAGCTGATATGACACTATAGAATGAAAACACTGAAAGGGCTGTTAACTCCTATTTGCTTTAGGGGTATTTCCTAATCTAATTCACCAAATGAGAATCACTTCTATAAGCTATTTCTTACTACAGAAGCTCGGTTCCTACAGTCTAGGATGAGCGTGATGAAGAAGATGAAATCCACAGCAATCAGGACATCTGAGCTTGGCAACACCAGGACTTGGCTGGCACCATGAGCCACATTCCACAGCACAGGAGTCACACTCCTGAGCCACCTTTGCAAACACACACGCATAGGTTTCACAAGCACTCACAAATCCACCTGCCCACACAGATGGAAATGATGATGTGCAGCATCTACCATGAGCTTAGCAAAAAACACATTCTGGCACTTTTCAAAAACAAAGATACTGCACGTAAAGAGTGCAACCTCTAGGAGAAGATGGGGTTTACCTTAATGTTTGTGTCCAAAGAGCCAGATGCCACAATACTTCCATAAGGATGGAAATCAAGGCTGCAGATATTTGCTTTGTGACCAAGTAAGGATCGAAGAACTGGGAAAAAAAGCAGCAGAGCAGGAAGAAGGAATAGGGAGCAAATATTTAGTAGATCATTTCCCCCAGACACCATGCAGAAGTTCAGCCATGCTATCCTCACCATTAAGCACAAGCTAATGCAACATACATTAGACACGCTACATATTGTATACATTATTTTATGGAAATGTTTCTGACCTTGTCCTTGTAATGCAAAGAAACAGGAATAGAAGGCCCATGTTCCATGATCCTAATGAAAGTCCTGTCCTTAAGTGTGAAAACTGTGAATAAAATTTCAGAGGCCTCCATGCTGAAAATAAAACTGAAAAGCCACGCTCTGAGGCAGCTGCTAGGCAGCTTATCTTTCCACTTGTTACAAAGAGAGCAAAATGGGGTAAAGGAAGGGACAACAGTTTTAGTCAGGAAGTGAAAGGGACATTTGATTGCCTGCATCGTTTGGAAAGACCTTTCCCAGGACTCTGCAGTCCCATCCAGACACAAGCCTAACTTCTGTCTCTTAGGTTCCAATACTCTCCCTGGACTTCTTCAATTGCTCCTTGCAAAAAACATCCCAAAGACTGGGAAAGAACAGTTGAGAAGCATGAGACAGAGGAATGATCACAAGGTTTCAGCAAATCATCAACCAAGTAACACCCCTTCTAATTCTGGAAACCAGAAAGGACCAGTAGAACTGGAATACCATATCTCTGAAAGTAAGGACCCACCTTTGAGGAAGAAAAATTGCACAGATAATAACAAGGGCAACCTCTCTCCATCATCTGTCATCTGGAACAGTCTGATGATGCCCCTGGCAGAAATTAACTGAGCTAGAGCTAGAGTGGTCATTTGCACAGACACTGGCTCATAGGTGTCCTAATAAATTCAGCCAGATCAGCTACTCTACACTGGTGGAGCCAAACTATTTTATTACTGAACTGACTCTTAACTGTCTGAATTGCAAAAGTAGCTTTCATTATTTATGCCACCTGCTGTCTGCCTTCTTAGCTCAGCCAGTGAAAGTCTATCTTCATTACATACTCCTTTTATGAACAAATAGTAACCCATAAGAAATAGCCAGTCATTTTACGGATTCCTGCTAGAATGCATTCACGAGATGCATGATTCCTTTGCAAACTTGTTCTAGGATTTGAGAAAAATGCAATAAATAAAGCACGGCTCAGCAGTTGGCCTTTAAAGGATCAGATCTTGATGAGCTCATGGCTTTTATGATTTATTAAAAATTAGATCTATCATGCAAGAATTGGAGAAAAATCGGTTGAGGAAAAAAAGAAAAGTTAGAACCTAAGAATGAGAACAAGGGGTCAGAAAGCAAGGGATTCCTGGACTTGTGCAGAAAATATATAATATAACAATATACTTAAAACTTCCAATTTGTCAACCTCAAAAGGATCCAAAAATCAATTTTAAGCTGAGAGTCTGAATACAAATTCTATATGGTAGTAGCAAATTCTATATGCTCTACACATGCATGGAAATTCACCTGGAATATAAAACTCAACACACTTGAGTCAACCCTAGAAACTAGTTCCTCTCCACAATACATATACAGATTTGTGCTTGAGTGTGCATACACAGCTCTACAGTCTCAGTCGGAAGTGCACAAAAATTCTCTAAGACGGATGGAAACTAAGATGAAAGCAATGCCAGGCTCCTGCTCCTTTGTAGGAACCTTCTGGGTTAGCATATGTATAAAGCATAAGGAAGTTATAAAAAGCATGTATTAACAGAACTCATGGAAACATACTTTTGGCAGCTTCCAGGTCCCAAACTCGAATGGACCCTGACTGTGACCCTGCAACAATCAGTTTCTCATTCGTATTGACCTGTAGGCTCTCAATGGGCGATGTATGGCCTGTCAAGCTCTGCAAAAAAAACCACAAGTTACCATCAACAGCTACTGACACAGCCCTGCCCACAATGGCATTGTTCATGTAATTATCTGTGAGCTGGAACCACCTAGCTATGCCACTGCTCCTTCTTTCACATCAGCTACCATTATGGTAGAACACCCTAAAGACCAGCTTTTAACTGCCTAAGGGGAGATTGAGATGAGACCTTAGGAAGAAGTTCTTCCCTGTGAGGGTGCTGAGGCCCTGGCACAGGTTGCCCAGAGAAGCTGTGGCTGCCCCATCCCTGGCAGTGTTCAAGGCCAGCTGGGATGGGGCTTGGTCTAGTGGAAGGGGTCCCTGCCCGTGGCAGGCAGCTGCAACTGGATGAGCTTTAAGGTCCCTTCCAACACAAATCAGTCTGTGATTCTATAATTCTCTATGATGTCCATCACTGCATATAACACCATGCATGTATCTTCCACATCATCTCACTTACTGGGGCACACTGACTAATTTTGAAAGGATGCATCAACAGAGACATGGGTATTTAAACACTAGGTGTGGGTGCCGAGACAATGTTGACACACACATTATAACAATTATGCTGTGCAAGCTCAAGGCAAGGTGTTTACTCTAAATTGGTCACAAAGTGTCATGAGCCAGTTACAAAATCAAAGCAAGAGCACAAGCAGGGCTACTTCAAAACCTCCCCATAAGCAAGGAGCTCCAGTGTTGCTGCCCGCAGTGGGTGTCACATTTATAACCCGGTGCTATTACAGAAGTATAACTTGACATCTAAAAGCTTCCAAATTAGGTAAGTATTATGAAAAGACCCGTATTTAATTAGAACACAAGAATATTTAAAATGAGCTTTAGAAAAATCAATAGCATTACTCTTTTTACTTGTCAATTAGGCAATATTCTATGCTTTATTCCATCCTCAAATAGATCTTTTTAAATAGCTATGCTAGCTAGCTACACACACATACAGAGGGAACGTACTGGGAACACCAGTTGGAAGCTGCCTGTTTTGACAGGGCTTTTTTAGGATTTCATGTGCAACCGAAAACCTCTCCATAACTCTATTGCTGCAACTATCACTGCTTAGTAAGAGAGCTCAAACTGGAATCAAGTCACAGTGCTACTTGAGAAGTTCCTCTTCGTCCTGTTCCCCCATATGTAAATTCCATCTGGAATCCTAATAGTAAGACTAAAAATGAAATTCAAAGGACAAACTATAAAGCACAACCCCCAAAATCAAGATTCTTCTCATATACAAAAATGGCACAAGCCCTCAGCAGCTCCAGCCAGCCCCTGCCTCTCAGAAACCAGCTTCCAACATCTGTGGCTCCCAGGAAGTGCAGGAGAAGTACAGCTCTCTGCTCCCACAGAATGGGTACAGACATTCAGTCCTTCAACCTTCTTGTGGGAGGCAACACTCTAGTTTCAAACTACTGCCATGCCACCACCAAGGGCTGAGAAGACACAGCTTAACTATGCTTTGCAAGCAGTACAGCACTGCCAAAGGTGAGAAACTCCTTTTGCACCTGTTTCAATCTCTCTATACAGTAAATGAATGGGAAAATAAAGTAGACACATTCTCCTTTTAGCCTCTTTCATCTTACTTTCCCAGTTGCTTCCTCACAAGGTTCACGCTGCTTAGAGAAATGCCATCCATAATGCAACATTCTTGCAGTGTTAATTAAGTAAGTGACAAGGGACACTGGTTAAAGACAACACCCACTCAAAGCAAAGGCCATGCAGGACAGACATCTGTTAAACAGATTTCTGGTTGCTTTAGTGATCACAACTGGGGTAACGCTACTCTTTGTAACACACTGTGCCCAGCACTACTCTTCTCCAGCCTACAGACAACTCTGTGCAACAGTGACTGGGAGAAAGGTGGGAACGCATCCTGCCGGGTCTGCTTCCTGCTATGAGGGCAAACTCCAGGGTATAAAATTGGGCCCTGTAGCAGGCACTTTCAAACTAGCTGATCTCACACAAAATTCTGCA
This sequence comes from Nestor notabilis, assembly GCF_000696875.1. Taxonomy (NCBI): domain Eukaryota; kingdom Metazoa; phylum Chordata; class Aves; order Psittaciformes; family Psittacidae; genus Nestor; species Nestor notabilis. Next base: position 2,921 of record NW_009934215.1, on the reverse strand, counting down.
TTCAATTATCCGTAGCCTGTAACAGAAGGCACAGTATTCATTGTCTGAGCAAGTACTGGCCCAGCTGAAGCAGCCAGGCATCCCAGATCCTCTTTGGAGCAGTGGTCTCAACAGTTACTGAACTCTGTCCCTATCTCTTGCTAAAATCCAGTCTTTGTGCGGTAAACTCTTTTCACAAGTCCCACAGGCTACAACCCAACAATCCTCCCCCTCATTCCCCATCCTCTGTACCTCAGAATTAATATTCCCATCCCCCACAAGTTGAAGACAGGCCTGTTCTTACCATGATGCAATTGGGCTTGTTCACTGACCATATGTTGACTCGACAGTCATCTCCTCCAGTTGCCAGCAGCTGGCCTGAGGTTTTGCCCAGGACTAGTGAGGATACATTGCTGCTGTGAGCTGTTATCTCATCTGGACAAAACAAAGCATACAGTTATTACAATTTTCATCCCATCCCTCCCCCAAAAAATATTCTTCCTTCAGAAAAACTTTCCAGTTTCCACTGGACAAGCTGCAGCAGCTCACTGTTCAGATAAGAAGTCACACTATTATCTTGCTTGAAACAGCCCTCCCTTGGCTCTGCCTGCTGTAGGTAAGACATCTGCTGACCAAGCTTCACAACTCCAGTGCTCACGTGGCTTACAAAAAGCATCTTCTCTCACTAGCAGTAGCTTGGTAGCCTTTGAAGATTTGCTCAACTGTGGCAAGCTGCTCACAGGAGCTGCTTTACCTTCAGTATCTGAGTGGGTCTCGGTAAGCAGAGCTGTCTGAGAAGCTGCGAGAATACGCAGCAGCCAGAGTCATCTCGTGAACAGCCTTCTAATCCTGTTCTAGAAAGCAGCAGCAGGCCGTCCAACCTGAGAGGAACTGGCAGATTAGCAGCAGCGCAGTTTGTTACCCTACACAGAAAAAGCCAGACTCAGCAGCGGGGGTAGGTGGAGCTCCCTTCTCCCAGCTTTGGCAGAGGCTTTGCTATGGTCCCACTGCTTAACACAGGTGAAACTTAGCAATGCAGCATGTGAAACTGCGACAAAGGAAGAATGAATATATATCCCAAAGTGCACAAAAGAACAAATGTAATTGATACCAAAAGACTTCAAAAACTGGGGGCTGAGGGAAAGCTTTGACACTGAGAGGGCTTCGCAGTAACAGAGCTCTAAGACAGCCTCATCATAAACAAGTTAGGAGCAAAGGAAAAGCCAAACTAGCATCTTTCCTTCGACATCTGATTTTCACAGTGGATTTTTAAACCCACTCAAATTTTTTGAGGGGCTTTCAGCAGATGTATTTACCAATTTCTGCCTCTTACAGTTCTCTGAAAGTTCACAGGATTTGCATGCGTAATAGTTATGAAACTTGTCTGTGAAAAGCCAACCAATTCAGCTTTCATTTGGACTGTTTTGCTGGGAGGATAAATTTGATTATTTTACATGCAACACTAATCCAAAAGGACAACAGATGGCTGCAATAATCATTACAGGTACTTTGATCTCAAGCTCTCAGAGCGCTTTTTTGAAAGCAAAACTGTGCAATTTTCACTTTAGCTGGAGAAACAGCTTTCAACTGACAAAGGTAACTGGACCACAAATTACATGAGAAGGGCAAAATACGCTCGTTTTGTGTTGAAAGACCAATATACCATATGACAATGCTAAAGTATGGATGCATACAAAGACTTGAAGGTAACAAACAGTACAATTAGTGTTAATAGAGCAACCCACTAGTTAAAATTGAAAGGACAGACGCTCAGTGTTGCTGCTGGGAGGAGTGTGTCAGCACCTCTGCTGCTTCCCTCCTCTTAATTTCATTTTTAATAATAAATTTTAGGTGTAGGAGTCATTGCTGAAGCATTCAGCCCTCTATTCATAAAAGCCATTTGTTAGCCTGATGCCAGCTGTGGCCAGACAGGTTCATCCATCCCCCCAGTAAAGTGCCCATTTCCTTAAACCCACAGAGATTTTTGTTAATGAAGTATTCATCACCAGCTATCACCCACCAGCTCAGTCATACAAAGCTCCTAATTAGCATCACCAAAACATTCCTAACGTTCAGAATGCTTTTTGCTCTAAAGAGGAGCTAAGATGGGGAACAGCCTAACAGAAACGAAGATCAAGAACTTCTACCCACTTACGGAGAATGGAGATTGATCAACTTCCAGCTTTTCCTGTAACTGCAGGAGTTTCAGGGCTGGGAAGATAACATGGCAAACTGGCTTTCTGCTCCAAAAGATAGGAAATTAACTAAGTCAATTACCTCAGCTGCCTTAATGTGTTACCAGTCAAAGGGATGGTATTTCTGCTAGGCTATTTCAAGCCCCAAGTCACTGGTCTAAAGCTCACCCTTTCGAATTCTTCCCATTGCTTTCAAGCATTACACAACAGCCCCTATGGAATAACCCATCAGTGACTAGTGAAGCAGCTAGAAATGGACTGCAAGCAACTGTTCACTGCTCCTTCTGCGGAAAATAAGAGATGTAAACCAGCAGACTCTTACAAAGCAGCTGCAAGAGATGAGACATACAGGCCCTGCAGAGCTCACCTCATCCCTCCTGCAGCAAAGAGCTGTCACCTGCTGTCACAAGTGGGCAGCAGTGAAGGGCAGCCCCAACCAGGCCAACCTGATACCGACTGGGGCAACTCCCCGCTGTGACCTGGGCTCTGAGGGGGGTTCCATCCCTCCCTTGGTTGTTCTTGTGTACCACGTAACCCATGTGGGACTACCTACAACAGTATTAGAGCAGCGTTACAGCACCTCATCAGGAAAATACAGGCTGTGACCCTTTGCAAACAGCCATGACGAGGCCCTAAGCTGTTCCACTGTGCTACCGTGCTTTCAAAAGGGACTTGGGGAAGTTAAAAGTTCCAGTCAGCGCTTTGGGAAGAGGCCGGGGCACCCACACCCGAGGCAGGGATTAGCCG
>NW_009934214.1:0-13290 GCF_000696875.1 Nestor notabilis | reverse complement strand
TCTCTGCAGGGCTGCTCTGAATCTCTTTGCCCAACCCGTAGCTGTGCCTGCGGTTGTGCCGATGCAGGTGTAGGACCTTGCACTTCATACTTCATACCTTTAATGCCATACAAATACAAATGGTTGGAAAACATTGCATATCTGATCTGCTGCTCCTCTGGGAATATTGTAATAGCAGAAGAGACTGGACAGTTCTAGCTTAGATAAAATCTCTTCAGTTTTCCTATATTTTGTTCCCATATGTTCTGGTCCTCAGGAGACATGAGGTTTTCCATTACCTAATAGGGCTTCTACCACCTCCCTTGGGAGACTATAATGTTGTACAACAAATCACACCATTAAGGCAGCTTTCTTTTTAAATTTCCTTTTTTTTATATGTACATCATCCCTTTTAAGTAGGCATATCCCCATGCACTGTCACAAACCCTTTTTTCAATGATATTTACATCACTTGTTAATAAAATCCAGCAATGCGCCATAGGTAGTAGAGCCAAAAGAAGAAAGTTTTAAGATACGACTGTACTTTTATGAGCAAGGCAGCATGGTTTGACAAAAAATTATATTTGTTCCGACAATAATTACTGTAAAGCAAGTGAGAGAGGATACTTTCAGCAGTTTAGTCTTCCTCACCATGTGAAATATGAGCATCAACTCCACCTACAGTAGAAACATCTTCTATACTTCAGATTCAGAAACAGAGACCAAAAAGATGCAAAGTCAAGTGCTTTAAGTTTATGCCTGACCTCTAAATAGTTAATATGTATTCTGCTTTGGCTCAAAGGACAGCCCAGTGTTCCCAGTTATCCTACTCCAGCCAAAACCACTTACTCTAGCTGAAAACCACCATGCACCAATGACTCCTGTAGTGAGCCATGAGGCATTATCCATAAGCCATCAAATGACTCACGCTACCTAGTAACAGCTCTTCCTCTTTCTGCTGAAGTCTAGGGCTTAGGTGCAGGAATTATTTATTGCTAGTGCAGACGTAAAGAAAAGAGGCCAGAGGCTTGACTGCTTTTTAGGACTATTTTTGCTACTGCTCTGCATACACTTGCAAGGTCTGATTTTAGAAGTCAAGAGCTATTATGTTCTTATTTGTTAGTTTCTGATTTGTCAGTTTCACCCATATTATAATGTAATGTGTGAAGCCGGTACTTCTATATAGAGAAGAGACAGAGACTAGAAACTGGCAGTGGTTTAAAAACCTTTTAAATAGCTTACAGTACAAATCACAATGCAAGACGGGGGCAGATATCCCTAAGTACATTCAAAAAAAGTCTTCTGTCACTAAAGAAAAAATAAGTCACACTCAAATATACTCAATTGTTGTGGTTTAAGCAAGAAATGTTGTGGTTTAAGCTTAGCTGGTAACTCAGAACCACGCAGTCGCTCACTCACTCCCCCACCTTCTTTGTCCCCTTGCTCCTGGAGGGATCGGGAGGAGAATCAAAAGAGTGTAACTCCCACAGGTTGAGATAAGAGCAGTCTAGTAACTAAGGTGTAATACAAACCACTACTGCTACCACCAATAATAATAATGATAAGGGAAATAACAAGGGGAGAGAATACAATCTCCCTCCACCCACAGACCAATACCCAGCCCGACCCGAGCAGCGATCTGGGCCTTCTGGGAAACTCCCCCTATATACTGGGCATGATGTGCTGTGGTATGGAATATCCCTTTGGCCAGCTTGGGTCAGGTGTCCTGTCTCTGCTTCTTCCCTGCTTCCCCTCCTCCCTGGCAGAACATGAGACCAAGAAAGTCCTTGATCAGAGTAAACATTACTTGGAAACAACTGAAAACATTGGCGTTATCAGCGTTGTTCACAGGCTGAAAGTCAAAGACACAGCACTGCGCCAGCTAAGAAGGAGAAAAATGACTGCTACAGCTGAACCCAAGACAGCACTAAAGGTACAAGGAGCTTTTTATTTCATATTAATGCTTCTGCATTTCAAAGGGGTCATTATTGTATACTGGTTGGGGTTTTTTTGGTTTGTTGTAGTTTTTCAACACTTGTACATCATCAGGTTTTCAAATCCTGTACACTGACATTTGTCTCCTGATTTCCCTGACGTTCTTACAATTTATGTTAGTTAAGGAGTTGACCCACCTCTCCCTTCTGAAGGGACTTTTTCTATACAAACCTCTGTTTTTCCTTACAAGATCTTTGAAAATGTTTACTTTATTTCAAGGTGATTCCTGGATTATAAACACACAAAGAAAAGCATAATCAAATGAATGCTACACACAGCTTTATTGAATATACAGTAGCTTCACTTGATTTCCTTTTCATATTTGTATCAAGCTGGGTATCTATTCTAGACAGACTATCATTTAAAACAAGAGACATACCAAATGAGTAAATGAGGTTATATTACTAATTAGCATACTGTCTCCTACTACCTCCAGTAAGTTACTAAAATGTGACTTCCATTTTATCACATAGATGAAACAGTTATCTTTCAGGGTTTGAAATTTCTGTGATCTTTATGCTTAATAAGCTCAGTAAAAGGCATTCAAATTACATCACTTTTGTCTTGGAAGTTAAATTGGGAAATATTGCATTCTCTGAGATGATAAACTCCGTAGAAGATAAATTATCATGAGAAATAGTTTTAATTGATTTACCATAATAAAAGTTATATGACTTTGAAGTGCAAATGACACATTAAAATGAAGCTACAGTATGTTGATAATACAGTGCCTTCTTTGTTAATGGAATTACTGACACTGCAGATGCTTGCAGAAGAGTTGTCCTCTAGTGTTAAGTGAGAAACAAGATGGAAATTGAAGATACACTGCATTTAAATCCATGCTCAACTCTCCATCTTCTGTGAGCTCCACACTGATCTCAATATGTGTAAATGCAATACATGCAACACAAAAAGAGCTTGAGTCTGAAATTTCAGCACTATGTTTATAATACAGTTAACCTGGCTTTATGATTGTGACTGCACTGAAACCCCAGGAAAATGATTAGTTGCTACCTCGATTTTCACATTTACAAAATTGAGCTAATAAAATCTCTTTCATGCTTAGAGGCGTCTGCCAATAGCTAACACAGATACCTCATGTTCAAAATGAAGGAAAATGCATACAGCTTCTGGACAACAATCCTTGTAAACATTCTCCTTTTAGCTTTGTAAGGCTAAAGAAGAAGCCTAAGAAACTGATAAACCCAGCAACATAAACCAAAACAACTTTGTTTAATCTCATTGTTTTTTCACACCACTTATCTCAGTGATATTTGGCTAGATTATCCAATGATTCTTCTTTTATTCAGATCTTTTACCTTCTCTTGTGATTTTACAGTCTTTTCCCCCACTCCCAGCATTTCACTCTTTTTGCTTTCCTTTCCTTGACAATAGTCTTTCCTGTTTTCCTTTCACACAATGGTATAAATTTTCCATTCTTTCTCTGACCTTTTCTCACCTGCTGTATATCTTATCCAAAGTTACCCTTTACACAATCCTACATTCACATTCCTCTGTACATATAATTATCATCCTTATGAGATTTCATTTTCATTTATCTCTTTTTTTTTTCTCTTTTTTTCTTCTGCCTTACCATTTCTGAATTTAAACTTAGGAAATATAGTAAAACAGCTTCTGATAGCTCTTCATCACATGTTGATTGTGAGCAAAAAGAATCTAATAACTGGACAATTTTGAATCCATTGGTGAAAGAATCTGTAATTACTCTATCTATAAATGCGTGTAGTAGTAGTAGGTTAACCTTGACTGACCACCAAGTGCCCACCAAGCTACTCTGTCACTCCCCCTCATCAAGATGGGCTGGGAGGAAGTAAGATGAAAAAGGTCATGGGTTGAGCTAAAGAAAGGGAGATCACTTATCAATTACTCTCATAGTCAAAAAAGACTTGGCTTGGGGAAGATTAATTTTGTTTATTGCCAATTAAAAACAGAGTAGGATAGTGATAAATAAAAAAAAAAATTAAAACTATCTTCTCTCCACTCTTCCTTCTTTCCAAACTTGGCTTCACTGCTGCCTGTTCTGCCTCTTCTCTTAGAGCAGCACAGCTGGATGGGGAATGGGAGTTGTGGTCAGTCAATAACACCTTGCCTCTGCCACTCCTTCCTCACACTATTCTACTGGTCCAGTGCGAGGTCCTTCCCACAGGGTACAGTCATTCACAGACTGCTTTAACATAAGTCCTTTCCACAGCATAGAGTCCTTCAGGAATGTACTGCTTCAGTGTGGGTCCTCCATGACCCACCACAGTTCATGTCAGAAAACCTGCTCCTGTGTGGCCTCCTCTTCAGGAGCCACAGCTCCTGCCAGGAGCCTGCTCCAGTGTGAACTTCCTTCAGGGCATATCCACCTGCTCCAGTGTGGGGTCGTCAGGTGGGTGTCTGCTCCACCATGGACCTCCATGGACCGCAGAGGCACAGCCTGCCTCACCACAGTCTGCACCACAGGCTGCAGGGGAAACTGCTCTGGCATTTAAGGCACCTCCTCTCCATCCTTCTTCACTGATCTTGGTGTCTGCAGGGCTGTTTCACATTTTCTAACTTCTCTCTCACAGTTTCCATGCAGCATTTTTTACTTTTTTGTAAATGTTATCACAAAGGCACCACCAGCACCACTGATGGGCTCAGTTTTGGATAATGGCAGGTGTGTTTTGGAGGTGGCTGAAGCTAGCTCTGTCCTACATGGGTTCAGGTCCTGATCTATTCTTACAGAAGCCAACCCTCTACACCCCTCCCCCCACTACCAAAACCTTGTCAGATACAGCATGCAAGTATGCAAAAATCCTGCATTTTTTTAAATTTAGTTATTGATCTTTCTGAAAAATAATAAAATGCAGTGTTTGCTATATCATTTCACATACCTAAGCTAATAATACTTGTACATTACTTAAACTTTTCATACTTGGTAATGGACAAATACAGTGATAATAGTAGGTTTAAGAGTAAGCATCAGATCTTACTTCTGCATTCATTTGCCAGTTTGCAATACTCATATATTCCACAGCCTTTCAGCCTGGAAAGCTTCTATCCATTTTTTTTTTAGTAGCTGTTTAAACAAAAGTAGATGTTTATCTCTTTAAAATTTCGCCAGGAAGCTGTCACTTTCCCATTTACTCATGCTATGTTGTGACAGAATGTGTCAGCTTCTTGCACAAATGAAAAGAGATATAGATTTGTATTTACTTTAGCTGAAAAATAAGTAGTCATCAATTCTGAGAAAAGTGTTTTCCCATCTGAAAAGATGGATAAATAAGAGAGGTTTTGTGAAGCAACTATTTACCAATGCTTAAAAGGTAGTTGAGAGCCAAATATTCCAGTTGAATTTGCTAGTACCCATCAGTGAGAGAGCAGATAGATAGACTCATAAGATGCAGAATTAGATTAGATATCTGGAGGAAACGAAAGAAGATACCTAGACAGCTAATGTTCTTGTTGAAACCACTGATGTTTAAAAGTATCAACAGTAACAAAACCAGGTAGATGAACCTATGCAGGTGTTGTTCTTTGCTCTCATGTTTGACATAGAACAGAAATGCCAGTTGTAAAACCTTTATCCTGGATTGGACTCAAATGCTGAAAAGTATGGAACTAATGAATGACAGTTAAGTAAAACCGGTACACTACTTAAGGATATTTTAGAGATATTTTTATGCATATGCATATATAGGAAGGAAATGAATAAGAGAGGGCAATAATACTTAATATTTGTAACTTTCTTGTCTTGAAAATTCTTTAATCCCTATCAGTCTCACAGAACCCAAACTTCTATCATGTAATAAGTTAAAATGCAAGTTGCAATTAAAATTTTTTTCTAACTAGTCATTGAATACTTAACCACTATGACAAATCAGAGAATGGAATAGCATAATCCTTAAAATCTGTTAGATTCCAACTCCATGCATTATGAATCCAGGAAAAAAAATAAGCAAATCTGCCCATGAAACATAAAGTTCAGGTCTTAAATAGATACCAAAATGAAATTGCAGATCAGGTGAAATCCTGGGAAAATACCCGCAGATTTTGAAGGAGCAGTGTTTCAGCCTAGAGATTAAATCTGCAAGATAATTTATGACGGAGCACAAAAAAGTCTTCATTTGACATGTTTTGTGTTGTAAAATAGTACATAGTACAGAAATCATCAAGCCAGTGGAAAGCTACTGAGAAATGTTTTTCTATCTCTGGCTGACGCTGCAGTAACACAGCTGTAGTGCTGTCAGTACAGGAGCCAAGGTCATTGTGTATATCACAGAGGCTGCATTCTCTCTTAGGTAGATGTCTTATTGAATCAATCCACTGAGTCATTTGGCCAGGTAATTCCAGGATACCTTACAGCTGCATTATTAGGACTGCTTTCCCTTGTTCCCTTTGTTGAAGTCTTTCAGAGGTGTTGGAGGATACCAAAGGGATAAAGAGTCCAACCAGCCGCCTTCCTGTTCCAGGTACAGGTAGATGTGGGGACAGTCTACACCATACAGCTTTAAAGTGATGCAAAAGCAACAGAGGGCAAACATGTTCTTCATAACAAGGCTAGACTTTATCCTTCATTGACAGACAGTATGGAATATCTTAAACTGCTATTATTTGTGTTATACTATGCATCCTATTCAATGAATAAACAAAGATATTCATCTTATAACAAGATTGGTCTGCCATCTTTTCATGAGTACTAGTATTTTTCTAAGGTAGTAGTCAATACCAGTATTAACAAACACTATATAAAAATACAAAGGCGGCTACTCAGATTGGAAGCTCACTCTTTCAATCATGATATAGGGGTAAAGTAAGTAACAGCTAGATGCCTGTGAATAATTAATAATCATCATCTGTTATCTCCCCCCCACCCCGGCCCTGTTAAATAATAGGTGTGGCACACAGCTGATGCGTTGCATTTGCTGTGCACATATCTACTCTTATTAACAGCTGCAAGATTTTAGTTCTTTCATTTTATACTGAAAACTTCAATTCAAATGGCTTAGAATCATATAATAGAGTGATAGAATATTTCGAGTTGGAAGATGCCCATAAGGATGATCGAGTCTAACTCTCTGCTCTTCACAGGATACCTAAAACTAAACCATATGACTAGGAGCATTGTCCAGAGATTCCTTGAATTCTGACAGGTTTGATTCCATGATGACTTCCCTGTGGAGCCTGTTCCAGTGGCCAACCACACTCTCAGTGAAGAACCATTTCCTAATGTTCAGCCAGAACTTCCCCTGACACAGCTTCATTCCATTTCCTTATATCCTGTTGCTGGTCACCAGAGAAAGGAGACCAGCACCTTCTCCTCTGCTCACCTTGAGGAAGCTGTAGACTGCAATGAGGTTACCCCTCAGCTTTCTCTTCTCCAAGCTCAACAAGCCAAATGAGAGCTGCTCCTTGGTGTCTTGCCCTCAAGGCCTTTCGCAATGTTCTTCACCCTCCTCTGGACACACTCCAATAGGCTGATGTCCTTCTTATATTGTGGTAACCCAAACTGCACAAAGTATTGGAGGTGGGGCTGCACCAGTGCAGTGCAGGGTGGGACAGTCAGCTCCCTCAGCTGGCTAGCTATGCTGTGCTGATGCACCCCAGGACATGGTTAGCCCCTTTGCCTGCCAGCTCATCCTGTTGACTCGTAATCAACTTAACATTAACTCAAATCCCTAAATCTACTTCCACACACTGCTCTTGAAACTGTCATTCCCCAGTTTGTACATATAACCAGGATTATCCTGTCCCAGGCAGAAAATCTGGCACTTAGGCTTGTTAAACTTCATACAATTGGGGAATTGCCTAGATGTATGACTTGCTTTATGTTACAATGTTCCAATGAAGGGATTGGTTTTTGTAGTCACTAAAGATCAGGGTTCTACTCTCAGAAAGATAGTGGAAATGTCTCCTTGCAAGGATAAAGGCAAACAAGACTATAATCTGTAGATCTGTAAGGTTTTGTGACTAAGTTCCTGTATCTTCTATGGCGAAATATATGATTCATGGCAACTCTGCTAGGGTAGGATAACAATCTTTTTGTATAGTTGCTTTCACCCTGAAGAGTAAGCAGAAAAGTAACCTTACTAGGCACATGTGAAAAATTACCAACTGGTTTGATAGTGAACTAGATCTTCCTTATTTTGATACACTTTTATGTTTCATATGGTTACATATTGGAGATGAGGGAAATAAATCCTATATACATATGAATATATGTGTGCGTATGTATGTGTCAGTGCATGTGCTTTAATAATTCAAAGTCCTTCCTCTATTTCATCAACACATGAGAAAGAATAAAAGCACAAATGGGAAAGAAAAAGCACTGTATCAGGTTTTGATTAATTCATTTTCATAGTGCAGGAATAATATTCCTGGAGTAAATCACAGCAAACTGTGTTTTGGATAGCGGTCACATGCATACCTAAAAAACAATGTAAAGTGAAGGTCATTACATATGAAGTTTCTCAAAAATAAACACTTGGGCTTTAGGATATTTATTCACTGACCCTGAAATGTCAGTTTGACACTGATACTAATGTAGCACACCCGTCTCTGGAGTTTATCCCACCATGCAAAGGTGCCTCTTACTGTGAGAATCTTCCTGAGGTGCTCCAAGTGCATTCTAGAAACCATCTGCATATGTTATTTTATTGCTAGGTATCATCAGTATTATGTAGAAACAGCTACAATTTCGTATTCTATTAGATATAGGACAGGCACAGTGCTGCACATATGAGGTCCTAATGACACTAGTGGTACAGTACTTACATTTTAAACATTTTATTGTACAGCTTGAGGTTATTTGATTTATAAAACCCCCGGACTGTTTCCTCAGAAAGCCATGGGGCTCTGACCTTGTAAAGTTCAGGCTGCTGAAGGCAGGCAAGCAGTCCTACTTCAACTTGCTAATGGATAAACATTAGAAGACATTAGTGGAAACTAAATATCTGAATGCACGTGGCTGAACATGGTGCTGCAAAATAACTTCCATTATATGTACAAGGGCCGAGCAAGGAGAAACAGGGTGCACTAGCCATAATCATAAGCACAGAAAAATGTCAGCCACCTGACAACCTGGCTCTGGCTGTGCTTCTGAGGTATACTCTACCATGTTACTCATTTTATTGAGTATCTCATCTGTATTGTCATCCTACCCTGAGTCTGAAAAGGGTGCATATCAGAAATTGTAAGAAAATCCCCTTAGGAATTTCTCCCTACTTTATCTCTTTCAGAAAGTTTTGTTAGATCAGAGGCTATTGTAGAGGAAGTCTTATTGTTCATTTTCTTCGTTTGCTGCAGAACTACATCAAGGCTTTTGGCTTCACAAAGATACCTGGGAAGCCCACAATTCCAGATATATAGATTATATAGATTATTTCAAATTGTTCTCTAGTTTTATATAGTTAAAACAACAAGGCCAAAGGTTTCAGACATACAAGGAATTTTTCCATTGCCTAAATTTTGCTGGGCAACACCATCTGAGATATCCTGAGATATCTTTGTTCATCCTCAATTGTTCTCAAGAAGCTCATCTGTCAGCCCCAAATAAAGAACTTGGTTTTGCTTATGCACCATCTTTAGGCATCTGAACTACTTCTTTACCACTCTATTTTCAAAAGCAAATTTCAAGCTTCTGTCAATATTATTGGATAAGGATAGCACAAACTCCTGTGAAGACTGGACAAAAGTGATAAATCAGAATGAAGTCTACAGGATGTGGTCTACTATTCCAGACTATTCAATTACAGAATAACAGCTGTTTCTATGGATATCTCTAGAATTTCCTTGCTTACTTTCTCTCAGTACTTTTTGGTTATTTCATCTGGTTCTCTTTCACACATACACAAGCCCTGCATAACAAGCATTCAATCCCTTGATTTCTCTTCAGAATTCATGCAATCCCAGCTCTGCCTGGCATGTGGCCTGAATCTGTGGCAACAATTTGCATTTGAGATAAATACTGTACAAAAAATCTGAATGCTCTTTTATACTTCATCTTACTTCAGCAGCTCAAACACTCACTAGTTTCAAAAGAATTTACCCAGGAGAAGACCAGCACTTTTACAAAACACAGGGACAGTAACTTTGGTGAGATTATTCAGTCTAGAGTTTCTCAGATATGAAAAAGAGATCTATCAACCTGAGCTGTATGTATACCATTGTGTATTTATTTTGCATATGTCATGGTTAGACTACTAAGAGCCAAGGAATTATAATTCTTTTGTTTTCCCTGTTTGGCCCAACCAACCACATCTAGATGACTTGGAAATTCTTTCAGTGGGGGTGATGATGGAAACAGCTATTCCTCTAACTTAATATAGTTGTAAATTCAGAAGCTACAGTTGCTGCTGTGTAAGATCTGTTACCTTTGACAACACAGGCAACTCAAAGAAGGCCTTCAGAATAGGGGAAGAAAAAATCAACTATGTATAACTGACCACAAGGCTCTGTGAAACCCCCAATGATATAACAGTTCTCCTTACATGGGGGAAAAGACCTATATTACACCCTAGAATCTTAGAAACTTGTTCTTTCCTGCAGTTCCAGACACTGTTGTCCCATTTCTACCTCAGCCCAGTTTCTGTTTTTGAATACATTTGCTGTTAACATTCTCACCTGTCCTCTCAGTATACCCCTTGTCTCACAATAGTAGTATGTAATTCCTCCTGAAGCTTCCCAAGACAGGCAGGAGGTAGGTATTGCAACACCTTTGCTTCTATCACTTTTCTCTAGCTATTGTACTACATTTTCTCATGTACTCTAGCACAAAGATTACTCTAGTACAGCTGTAAGAAAAGGTTAGCACTACAGGCGTTTTCAGCAGAAATACATTACAAAATGGATGCTGCTTCACACTGCTAGAGGTTATATACTCCCTGTATCTAAACAGCAGGTTAAAACATATGGTTCTTAGTGGGATGGGTCAGCTCCTAGCATACATGCTATGAATTCTCTTTTCCAGGTTTTGTAGATCAGGTAGAGAATTCAGTCCTCTAATCTAGCTTGTGAAGTTAAATATCTAATGTTAAATGGTGTGAATAACTTTGTGTATGTACAAAGTAATAATTGCAAATCCTACAACTTAGTTATGTGCATAAGAAAATGTTTAATTATGTTTTGATATCTTTTTTATGTCAGAGCTTCCAGATACTATTTTCCTTACCTAATGCACACTACAAGTCAGTGTTTGTTTTTTTCTATTTTCCTGTGAGTAAAGATACCTTTTACAAAAGCTGTGCATTACTTTGCAGTAATGCAGATCACAATACAAGAATGCAAAAGGAGAATATGTGACTGTAAACTCAAGTATAAAACAGTCTTATGTAAACACTTTTATCTTTGTGGCACTTACTTGTTTTCATTTTATAACTGTAAAAACAACATTACAAAAACAATTCTCTCCTCTAATGTGAATAAAGAGTAGTTACAACAGCTCCAAGACTCAATATCCAATACAAAATAGAGGCATCTTCTTGAAAAGGAAAGCTTTTTGAATATGCTATATTTCAGTTTTTTCTTCCCTAAGGATATTTACTTACAGTTTTGATATCGTTATATATTTCTGCCTTTGAAATAGGATTATTTAAGAATTGCAGTAAGTACGATTCCTGAAGTTTTGAAGCTGAAATTGAAGTAAAAAAAAAAAAAAAAGCTTCTGAAGTAATTTATTTGTGGTACCCTAGGTACTTATATACTGTTCACCACCTGCCTGAATTAACTTTGCTTTAATAGTATCTTTCTTTTTGATGCTTCAAGTTTCAATATCTATTTTACTATGTAAAAATAATATACAATTTATGTCATAAGAAAACCTAAGCCAAACATTTTTAAATAGACATAGAGTAAATGTTTATCTACATGGAAGAGGAATGAAGAACATGTTATCTTCTGAGAAACCTCCCGCACTTTGGACATACCTAGATGGTGTCACAGCATCTTTCCAAGATAAAACATTCTCATAGATATTTTTGTGGAGTTCCATGATATGAAAATACATTTCCATGGCCAACTGACACATTTTCTAGACCAGCTGTTCAGAGAAGAACCTTATCTGGGGGCAATAAATGAGGTTCTATTATGTCTTCACAGCTGGCAATATCAAGCACCTTGCTAAAGGTTTAATTTGAAGACTTTCTGAGTTTTATGAAGTCCAGCCTTGTGCATGAGAATCACTGTAACTATTCTATTTTATTTTGAGGGGATCTGGTAAAATGAGGCTTCTTGCTGTATCTGAGGAAACATGTTTTATGAACAGAGAAAGCTAAGGGGTAAAAACTCTGTGTGGATTACCCTAGAAATTCAAGATACATTTTCTTTCTCACTGACCTATCAAGATTTACAAGCAATACAGAAATCAGTATCCCAAGCTTTTTGCACTCAAACTAATTCAAACTGTATAAAGAGATTTGACATTTCATATCTCATTCTGCCTGCTATCAGAGTCCTCTAATGTTAGAGAACTGTGTGATTGTACTGTATGGGCTTGCAAACTGAAAGTTACTGCAATGTCTTAATGGATGCAGAAAATAGCATTTTCATGACCATTCCCCACTACTGAAGTCATGTGGGATGATAGAGACAGATTTTGCAGCATTTCTTTCAGCAAAAATTTGTATTAACATTGGTGAAATTCAGTACATTTAGTGAAATTCTTTAGAACAATTTCACCTCATACAGGATTTTTAAAAAATAATTTAAATGATCCACACATATGAAAATGGTTAATTTACATCTAAAAATATTAGTAAAGGCCTTTTGAAAATAGTTCTGTCTTAAACTCATATGGCTTGCATTTCAGGACACATGTAGCATAGAATACATATATTGCATTGAAATATGAGCACCATGGCCATAAAAAATTAATCAAGTGAGCTCAGGAAGTCTTTTTTGTGTTATATTTTATATTTTATTTTACTGTGTTTTCCTAGAATGTAAATAAGCAACAAAAATGTTAGTTGCATGAATCTGAGGATGGGAAAGGATGAAAGAGAAATGGCATTATTAGCCAGGAGGAAGCAGAGGCAGGACACCTGACCCAAACTGGCCATCGATACCCTTTTGGGTCTTTAAAGTACCCTCTCCTGAGATAGTCTATGCCAAGGGTGCATGGAGCCCCTGGACCACTCACAGTGGGGTGCTTTTGCCACTTCCTCCCAGTCAGGCTGATTTCAGACTTCATTCAGGCCACGATAGTCTACTGTTGGACTCCACTCTCCATTAGACTTCCACACTGGCCACATGGGGCTATTAAAGCATAAGCGGGTCCTGCTGATCACTCCTTGGCTCTCCAGTCTACAGATCAGCTTATGGATGGGAATCAGGGAG